>NC_060251.1:103766103-104068995 GCF_921293095.1 Ischnura elegans
TACGACCGGTTTCGCATGCAGCATCATCAGGTACATATAACAAGGTGTGCAAAGGCTTAAATAGGAAGATAGGATGGGGGTGGTAAGACGAGAAGACAGAGGAAGGGGAAAAAAGGAAGGGAAGGGTGTACACTAGGGTCTCTCGTTTTACCACTATTTTTGAGGAGCGAATCGTAATACCCGGCAAAAGTTGCGTACCCGGGTGGGTATTATAGATATGATTTTTTTTCTAAATCGGTTAGTATCTTCTTTTCGCCATTTTGTCTTGAAATTTCGAATTTTTTAATAAAAAACGATAAAAATGTAAATAATTTAAATTTTGTTTTAGCAAGCACTCATTTTTTTCAAAGGAGTATAGAATTGGTCTTCCCTTGATATTTTAGACCAAAAACGTCAGCTCTATTGCTTTTAATTATCGAGAAAATGACCTTTTATCGTGTCCCCGAAAGCAGTTTTGTGGTGTAGGCAACCCGCATAACTCCACCTCATTTAACGCCATGCATGCGATAAATGACGCGAAATAGAGATGTTTTTCAGTCAAAAACGTAGAAATAATGTCTGAAGTTGTAAAGGGTAGTCACTATGATGGGATTATGATCTTTTATGCCATCGCCGACTATGTTGACCATATTTTCGTGCAAGAAGATATCACTGAAGATTGTAACTATCATTCGGGATTCACTATGGCGGTTTTATGTCCCTCAAGGGTCAAATTCACCTCCCCTGCGGTCAGAAAAGGGGTTTAATTTAGTATGATCTAGCAAATGTGCAGCTCCTCGCTCACCTATCCAGAGAAGCTAGCCTAACGACCCTGGGCCCACCATGTGGAGGTGGCTGCACCTTGGGCTCCTTCGCCTCCTTTACCCAACTAACCAACCAACGTAATGCAGACCAATTTATCCTGCCTCGTCACTCAATTTGTCCTGAATCGTCACCGTCTGGAAATATTGTGAAAAATTGAGATTTCGATTGAAATTTTGGCAGCACTTGCCCTGAAATCCAAGTGAATCGGATGATGCCATCCCGGGCGTTATTGCCTCATACATGAGTAGCCGCTTCGGAGACTAGCTTCACTGTCCGTTCCACTGCCACTGTGTGACAGAGATATACGGCGAATGACTATTCTGGCGAAGTATTTTAAGGAAGAGACAAGTTTTCAACTATATATTCACTTGATATATTTCTCACTACTGGTAGTACGGGAATAGAAACATCAGTGCTTTCCCAATGAATCATTTCTCGTTAATCCGTATGGCCACAAAAATCAAATGGGGAACAATTTTTCATCTGATGCAATGATTTAAATTATCTGCTTCGTGTTCTATAGCTCTAATAATTTTAATCAGTGTCTCCTGTCTGACGGTCAGTTATCACTGCGAGAAGAATATTTTCTGGGAGTACGGGAAACACTTTTGTTTGGATGGATGAATGAACTACTGCCTTGTGCTACTTTGACAAGTATCTATATCTATGAATGGTCACACAGACTTGAGGATCACCATCGGCCATTAAAGATTGAGACCTGATCCTGCATTGCATCACTACATAGACTTTTAATATAAATGTCACTATTTCGATGAATTTCTTGGTAGTTTTCTGAGTCGAAAGGTATAAGGTTTAAGAACTCTGTTAGCTGTGGTCAACCAACGGGTTTTATTTAGTTTCTCAGGCATCATTGTGACTAGCTCTTCTCGACATATTCCAGATCCAATGGCTGAGGATATCCAAGTACTTCAGTTCTTTATTAAGGCTGCAGATTTCTTCTGGGCTGTCGTTTAGCAAGTCACAACTTATGAGATGAAATGACACCACTGGGAGATTTTCACATTCTGTCAGTTTTGAAATTAAGTTACCTGTGTATTAATACGGGCTGGAAAAAGCGCCGTCAGTGTGGGTGGAGAGAGCTCGAAGCGGTAACTCGGTGAAAATCAGAAGGCAAATAGCCCATTGCATAGGTTTTTCCGACTTTTCTTCTAATTTTCGCTGGAAACCGTCCTTGCAACCCGCATTGTCGTTCGTCCCTTCATAGCCAAGAACACAAATCTCATCGAATCCACCATTGTTAGTTGACTGATTATGAACTCGAAAATAGCTGTAGCCTCATTATGTGCCAAACCGGATGATGGTGCGAGGTGACCTACGTATTGCGCATTAGGTTTTGCCACAAGTGATATATGATCTTCCCTGACGGTGGCTGTGGGTGTTTTTGCCTCGTCAAGACGTCCATCAAAGTACAGGATTTTGATGGGATAATCATCCCTAAAGCAGCGCTTCGGATATAGAGAACTTTTTAATTTAGCACGCCAAATTTTGTTCTTGTCTTTAAACAATGCAGACGTTATGTCACTATATTTACCTTGAACTATAATTCCAGATTTTAAAGCTGCGTGAAGTACAGTGCATGCAATGTTTGCATCAGCCCTCTCACTTACGCTATACCCCTAGGAAATTATGGCAGTCTCAGTAAGGATTAAAATGAAAGGTTAATCAAAACGAGAAGTTAAACCCACCTCCAGTGCATGATTAAAGTGGCAAAGTGGATGTTGCCGGGAAACTACTCACGGGTGGGCATCGTCGACTTGATTCGGGACTAGTTGCTGTGGGAACAAAGCTAGGTTGGACGCTAATGGGTCGAATGCCGGGGGAGCATCGCAGTAAGAGTGCAGCATTGGTAACGACCATGTTGAGTAAGGAAGCTACCCTTTCGGATTTGTGGACCATGGGCGTCATTGGAATAACCAATCCAACAGAAAAGAAAAGCAAGCAGATACTGCATGACGAAGCCATGAAGGAGTTTCTACGAGGAAAATTGTGTGGCAGATGAGCAAGAAAGGAAGAAATTCATGGAAGCGGCCGCAGCAGTCATGAGCGATGGACGATTTCACCTCCGGGGGTGGGAGCACACAGACCCTGATGCACCTTCATCGGGTTCTGTATCAAATGTGATGGGGATGTTATGGGACCGGAAAGAAGATCCTTTACAGATAATTATGAGCAGTTTTAACTCTCTGAATGTTGAAATAATTACTAAGCGGATCATTTTGTCTGCCGCTCATAGAGTGTTCGATCCTCTTGGCTTTACATGTGGAGTCTTACTGCTTCCCATGCTCCTACTGCAACAAACCTGGAAGTCTGACATTGGCTGGGGTCAGGAGGTGGATGAGGACACACGGTTGCAGTTCCAGAAGTGGATTGGTGATCTGTCATCCCTTGCAGAACTCAGATTCCCGAGATGGCTCTCTGGCACCAATGGAAGAGAAAATTGGTCTCTTCATGTATTTGTGATGCTAGTCAATTAGCCTATGCGGCTGTTGATTTTCTACGAACAGAGACTTCAGAAGGTGTTCAAGTACAATTGGTTCAGGCCAGGGCAAGGGTATCACCAATAGGTAAAACGAACAAGAGGATTACAATTCCAAGATCGGAATTGCTTGCAGCCACAATTGGTGCCAGATTGTATTCATCCGTAGTATCAAATTTAGGGATGGAAAATACTGACAAGGGGAGACCACAAAAGTTGCTCCGCCTTTTTCGATGCCGTATTTTTTATGGCCTTCGGAATGGTGAACACATCCCTGAACTAGTAGTGGTTCCGTTGAATGGGCCTTAGTTTGGCTGTAATTAATTAATTTTCATGCGGTACTTTTCACAATCCGGATATAGTCCCATCATATCACGCACGTTTCAAGCGGGTCGGGTGGGGTAGTGGTTAGCGTATAAGGCTGTCACCCGGGGAACCAGGGTCCAAGGCTCTGTGACGGCTTTTTATTTTCTTGCCTCCATTGTGATCATACGGCGTCAACTTTTTTATTAATTTTAATTGCTACAAGCATAGACATGAGACTATTTTTTTATCCCCATAATGGCGTTAGGTATTTAAGCAGTGTCATTTCAAACACGGAGATACGACGACTACACTAGCATGGGGTTGGTGTGCGCCAAATTGTTAATTTTTTCATTGCTTATACCGATCAACTTCCACATTAAAAATGGAAACCACTCTTGCTAGAGCACATGCCATTAAAGGCTCGCGGCGACCAACAACATCCGTACAGACATAATTAATAAGAACAAAAAACGATTATAAAATGCCATATTTCTCGAACACTTGTAATTCACTTTACTCCAAAGGGAGTTAACTTACACAGTACCTATGTGCTAAAATAACCATTCCGAAATATAATTTCCATTAATAAATAGGATGAAATAAAAGTTTATGACCCTGGACCGGACGTGGTAGCGTATAAAATACGTCAATCTTCGAAAGCCAAGGATTTCAACATCGTGCGTACATTCTGGGCCAGAATGGTCTCGTGTATTCCTACAATGTACTTTGACTGTCTATATTGCGAGCTTTCAAAGTTCGAGGTATTGTAGCTAATTTTTTTAGATCAGCAAGAGGAACCCGTCACACGTGGAGTATAAATTACGCCGGGAGACCGGCCGTATACCACCTCTGTACCTTTATATCTGTATCACCTATAAATGTACAAGATTTTACTAATTTCTACAAGTAAAGATTAATTTTAACAAAAATCGAGTATTATCATATATGCACATAACATAGGCAAAGTACGCCATTCGCCCGGTTGTGAAGCAATAACAATCGCGCCCGCTAGAGGGTTAAAAGCAACAATTACACCAAATGTGTCTTGTGCTCGCCGCTTCCCAAAATCTTCTGTAGCCCTTCCAATATAATAACAAGATATGCACCAACAAATGTCATTTCTACCAAAAAAAGCCACTGTTTTAGCCCCCCGTTAATCTTTCGTTATGTTTTTGAGTAGAAAGTGGAGCCTTCACTTCTCCGCGTTGAAAATGACACTGCTTAAATACCTAAACGTCATTATGGTGATAAAAAAAATAGTCTCATGTCTATGCTTGTAGCAATTAAAATTAATAAAAAAGTTGACGCCGTATGATCACAATGGAGGCAAGAAAATAAAAAGCCATCACGAAGCCTTGAACTCCGATCCCCCGGGTGGCAGACGAAAATGCTAACCACTACCCCACCCGACCCGCTTGAGACGGGCGTGATATGATGGGACTATATGCGGATTGTGAAAAGTACCGCATGAAAATTAATTAATTACAGCCAAACTAAGGCCCATTCAACGGAACCACTACTAGTTCAGGGATGTATTCACCATTCCGAAGGCCATAAAAAATACGACATCGAAAAAGGCGGAGCAACTTTCGTGGTCTCCCCTTGTGAGACAATTTTTTGGAGTGACTCCACCACAGTGTTAGCCTGGATTGGGCGAGAGGAGTTTTGGGATGTTTTTGTCGGAAACAGGGTTAAAGAGATCCGTGAGCTGACTTTGGGACATTCATGGAGACATGTGCCTGGTAGTCTCAACCCCGCTGAGCTCCCATCCAGGGGATGTTCCCCAAAGAAATTGTTACAATCGAAATGGTGGGAGGGTCCTGATTGGTTGAAGGTTGCTTGATCACCTTGTATGTGGCCTAGTGAAAACATTTTTTATGATGAGAAGGAGATAAGAGTAGAGAAAAGGAAAGGTGTCACTTCCTCAACGATATGCAGCTCATGGGAAAGGGATTGGTACTATAGGCACTATTCGAAGTATAAGCAAATTTTGTACATGATTGGTTGGATTTACCGTTTCATACACAATTGTAAATTAGGGAAAAGGCAACGGGTAAAAGGAATTTTGACATGTGAGGAAATTTCAAATTCTGAAACCAAATTATTAAGACTTGTACAGCAAGATGCCTTCAGTTGCGTTGATGATGAGAAATTGGAGAGATAGTCACCTTATGTCGATGGTGATGGCTTGATACGCTTGAGAACAAAGGTTTCTCATCGTGATGATGCCTGGGATTTTTTTAACCCTATAGTTTTGCCAAATCATCAACATGATGTAGTGTTCAGACTGATTTTGGATGTGCATAGGGAGTCTTTACATGCAGGTATACAATTAATGATATCCATTTTAAGAGAAAAATACTAGATATTGGGAGGTCGTCGCACAATAAGATGGGTGCTGGATAGGTGCCAAGTTTGTAAAAGACAGAGTTAAACGGTTGGAAGCTCTACCCACTCCTCTAACCCTTGCTCGTGTGCGTAATGCTAAGGTATTTGAACTAGTGGGGGTTGATTTGGCTGGACCATTGAATGTGAAGGGAGTGGGAGGGAATTCCACCAAAGTATGGGTTTGTTTATTTACTTGTGGAGTTTATCGGGCAGTACACTTAGAACTGTTGTCATCTCTGTCCATAGATTGTTTCTTACAGGGGTTCCGTAGATTCATTACTAGACGAGGTCGACCAAGTACTGTCTATAGTGACAATGGTACTAACTTTGTCGGGGCAGATAATGCATGTGGACGACCGGAGTGGAACAAAATTAGGAATATACAGCACTGCTCAAAGAATCAAATGGATATTCAATCCACCAACAGCATCATGGTTGGGTGGTTGGTGGGAGAGACAAATTGGTTTATTAAAACAATTGCTTCGGCGCGTGTTAGGAATGGCATTTCTCACTTTTGAAGAACTACAGACTATTTTATGTGATTGTGAAGCAGTGATGAACTCGTGTCCTTTAACTTATGTGTCTGAGTGCCCCTCAGATTTAATTCCTCTTACCCCCAATTTGTTTTTGAGAGAGGTAGAAGAGTGCTGTGTAAGGGACTATTTTGGAAGTGGCGGTTAACGGTTCGCCGCACTGGTGGAGCCACCTATCGGGAGCGTGCGGCAGAGAGCTAAGCGTTATGGCGGGTTGTGAGGGTTTTGTCCCGAGGTGTGCGGGACTTGTACTTGTATCGAGTGAAAGAGCAAATAAACGTCCACTCCAACAGTACAACTGGTGTTGTCCTTTCGTCCCGAGATACTTCAGTGGGCACGAGGAAAATCGCGAAACGTGTGTACGAACAGAAAAATGATAGGTCACGTCGGTGAGTTTGTTGCCGGGAAGGAGGAATTTTCCTCGTACGTTGAACGTTTGGAACAGTTTCTGATCATCAATGATGTGAAGGAGGAAAAGAAAGTTCCTTTGTTTATTACGTTAATCGGGCCCGAGACGTATGGCGTGTTGAAGAATTTGTTGGATCCGGAGAAACCAGTGACTAAAACTTTCACGCAACTAGTGGCAACGATATCGGCTCATTTTCAGCCGAAAAAACTGGTGATCGCAGAAAGGATGCCGTTCTATAAGAGGGACCAATTGCCGCATGAGAGCCTATCGGCATACATCGTCGAGTTGCGTAAACGGGCCTCGACGTGTGATTTCAAAACGTTTTTGGACGAGGCCCTCCGTGACCGCCTTATATGCGGCATATCCTCTGAGTACGCCCAGCGGAGGATTATCCTGGAAACTGAGTTGTCCTTTGATACCGCTTGCATCCTGGCGCAGGAATTGGTGCTGGCTGAATCTCAGTCTATTGTGTTGCGCCCACCTAGTCATCCAGAGTCCATAGACGTTATCTCATCGCGCCAGGCTGCGGGTAGGAGTGTGGGGAGAAAGGGCTCTTCAGCTTGTTGGCGCTGCGGACGAGCCCACAGTCCTGACTCTTGCCCAGTTAAGACATGGGAGTGCTACCGATGCACAGAGTACAGAGTAACATTATCAAGGTAATTGATAATGTTACTCTGTAACGAAACCATGGTCGGTGTAAATAAATTACTATGTGGAAACAGCAAAGTTCTTGATCCTTCTATTCCTGCAGTTAAAATTGGCTGGAAAAAGTCAACCTCTTCGTGCAATTAGGGTAGGAGAAGTAGTTTTAGTAGGAAGTGACAATAGCAAGCGTTTAGATTGGCCATTGGCCCGAGTGAGTGAGCTTCTACCTGGACGAGATGGAACCACAAGATTGATTAGACTAAAACTCAGAATGGTGAATTGTTGCGCCCAGTGCAGAGGGTTTATACTCTTGAATTAGACTGCCCTAATAAGGACTATGGGCCAGTTTCACCAACCCGGATAATCTACTTATCTCGGATAATTTTCTTGAAAAACCGAGATAATACAAAAATCGCGTTTCACCAGCAACATTAACTTGGTTTTGGAGAGTTATCTCGGTTAATACTTTTACTGGCGATATCCCTCCGCGTAAAGGCTATTATCCGAGTTAACCAGTGTGTCATGGCGTTGATGCGCAGGCGACTTCATCAGCTCTTGGAAGATTCGAGTGATAGCGAGGAAGAGTACGAATATTATTATCCAAGGCGACGTCCAAGATGGATAAAGGAACGCGCAGATTATTTTGACACCTATGATGATGTCGATTTCGTCATTCATTTTAGGTTGACGAAAGAATCTGCAATGGCTATTCTTGCTCTCATCGAACAGGAGTTGGAGTTTTTCACGGACAGGTAAGACCCTTTCCTGATATTATGATAGAATTAACTTCTGTTATCAAAAGATAACATTTATGACAGACAATTGCTATAGTTATATCATTATCTTGGCTATTTATATGACCATATGAAATGTATACGTTGGTTGCCGTAACTCATTTGTTGACGAAGAAGTGATTGTTTACATTCGTGGATATCCTTAATGTTCAATCCAGTGTCTTTAAAATCATTTATAAAGAGGTTTTCGTGATTAATTTCGCTCTTCTAGCAGTAGTTCGTTATTAGAATAACACCTTGAACCGAAACTCACGCATGTAAAAACGGACGGTCTTCACCACAGACAAATTTACGTTCACACAAGCAATAACCGATGAGTTATGAGATGAACTAAGCAATGTCGGGGAAGTTTGTAAAGCTTTTATGCGTATTCTCATTGTTTTTATTGTAATACCGCAGCGATTTATCAATGATGATTATTATAAATAATTGTAGGGCTGTCGAAATTCTAATTATTCCCCATTTATCTTTTTTCCTACAAAAGCGCAATCATTACACAATGTCTCAAAGAAGCACAATAAACTATAGTATGGTAAGTCATGGTTTTTAATTGCACGACACACATTTTCCCCGAAATTTCGTTCCGTGATGACGCAAATGTTAAAGTAGTCTAACTGCAGTGCCTCAATCCTGAAAAAACGGATTATTTATGCTCATCTGAAAGCCATGACCATAGTCTCACGTCTAAATTTGAATGGAGCCGGAGTTAATTATAGGTACCTCCTTGCAAATGATGTAACTAGCCATGATTACTCTCATCTATATGTTGTATTTTTTCTTATTATTCAAGCTACTGGTAATACAGAATACTTCACAGTTCCCAATAATTACATTCCAGAAACGAAGCTGTATCACAAATGAGTCAGTTGCTGCTCACGTTAAGGTTTTATGCCACTGGTGGTGATCAGCTAAGTTTGGCAGACTTTTCAGGAGTGAGCAAGTCAACTGCCCATAGAATCATCCACAGGGTTAGTTGTGCCATTGCTGCCTTACGTCCAGCATACATTAGAATGCCAAACAGCCCTCAGGCACTCCTGGATGCTCAAATGGTATTTTATGGCATTTCCAGGTTTCCAAAGGCCATCGGAGCAATGGATTGCACACATGTGAGAATAAGATCTCCAGGTACGTCCATCCTATGCCATTGTATTCAGGGTCCTGAAGTTTCACAGTATGATAAGAATGCATGAGTTGATATTTTTTTTAAATAGTTCACATTACCATTATATTCATATCTCTGTATAAAAATGAAATATTGCACAGTGTTATAGTAACTTCCTGTGAGCAGAGCTTTTTCTTTTATCTAAACATGTATGGAACTGTGATACCAAGGAGTGGGAAAATGGTCACATTGCGCTTATCTTTTCTTGAAGGTGGAGATGAAGCCGAACGCTTTCGGAATAGGAAAGGATACTTTTCCCTAAATGTCCAGGCCATCTGCAGTGCCAAGATGGAATTTACGGATATTGTGGCAAGATGGCCAGGCAGCACTCATGACAGCAGCATATTTAATAACTGCAACCAGAGAGCCTCATTTGAGCAGGGTGCATATGGTGACTCAGTGTTACTTGTGGATGCAGGATATGCATGCAGGACATACCTCATGCCTCCCCCAAGTGTTACAAGGACGCCTCAGGAAAATCTTTTCAACGAATCACAGATAAGATCAAGGAATGTTGTGGAGAGATTGTTTGGGTGCTGGAAGAGAAGATTTCCCATATTAGCTGTTGGCATGAATGTGAAGCTGGAAAATACATTTCCCATAATAGTAGCCACAGCAGTGTTACACAACATTCTTCGGAGGGCCGGAGATGAGATGCCCATGGATGATCCTAGATTGCAATTAAGGGCCCCGTGGGAAGATCTCTTGGCAGAGGGGGAGGCGAATGGACATCAAGTTCAGGAAGGAGCACAAAATCAGGGCAGAGTGCGAAGGACCCTTATTGATGAATATTTCCAGAGGTAAATGTTTGTTTATAAGATACAATTGATAACAAATTAACTACTTACTGCATTTATCTAATAGATATTTTTTGTTATTTCAGCCTTATCCAATAATCTGGAGGATAGAAAAAGGACCAAGGTTTTCAACCAATGTGGTGAATGAAACACATCAATTTCTTCCATTATTTATTTAATTCTTTTCTCAATAAATCTGTTCGGATCTTATCCTGCTTGAGCTGCTCAATCTCTCTCTCCAATTTAATTTTCTCCAACTCCAACTTCACCTTCTCCTGCTCCACTTTTATGAGGTGCAACTCATGCTGCCATTGATGCTCTTCCTTTGAGAGGGTGGTTGTGACAGTCAATGCCTCTGCCTTCCTCTTGTGCACGCTTGTGAGACCATCCTTCTCAATATGTGGCCTCCTCCTTCGTGACCAAGAAGGAGTTTGTGAAGTGGATGGCTTCTCTCCAGAGGCACTTCTTTGTGGTGCAGACTCAGCAGCAATGCTGGGCATCTGATCTGCTTCATCTGCAGAGGCACTAGGCCTGAGCACAGGATTGATGCGACTTTTCAGCATCAGAGGGGTGTAATTGCCCCAATCCTGCTCTGGTGTTGCCTGTAAGGTCAAAATATTTCATTGATGATGAATGGAGGACAAAACAAGCCAGCTGTTGAGAGGCAAGTTAAAGTTAATTGAGAGTGAAACAAGTAGTAATTCTGAAAGACCAAAGGTGAAAAAGGTTTGGAATGAGAACAAAGAGACTTTATTGACACGAAAAGGCAGGCAAATAAAGGTGCCTGTAAGACTTGATTTATGAGCATGCTTCATTGTATTTTTTGTATAATGTTTTAAGTGTTCTGGTTTTGTTTGTTTGTAAGTCAGTTCCTAAGGTTTTATTTCACTGACTTAGGTGGGAGAATTTTATATGTTGCATCAGCCCCTACCGCTTTTCGATTGTGTTTTTTTTACGAACGGAGAGGGGGCGACCAGCCAGAAGAACTGCGTAGTTGCTGAAGGGTAACGAGGCAATGTGCGTGCTCGCACATGTGATCCGTGTAATTTTCGTGTTGTGTATTAAAAGAAAACGCGGAAGGAACTGTGTTAGTGTTCATTTCACGACAGGGTATCATTTTGGAGATGACGGCACCCTATACTCCACATCAAAACGGGCGTATCGAGCGAGACAATCGGACGATAGTAGAGAGTGCTAGATCGATGTTGATTGACAGAAATCTCCCACCGTTTCTGCGGGCTGAAGCAGTGAACACGGCTATGTACACGAGAAACCGTGCATCTGTTAATAAAGCAAAGATAAGCCCATATGAGATGTAGACTAGAAAGATGCCTAATTTGTCTCACTTGAGGACTTTTGGAGCTGTACCATACAAGCACATTCCCCATCAGTTCCTAAAGAAACTTGATACCAAGGCTAAGAAAATTATAATGGTGGGCTATCAAGATCAATCACAAAACTATAGTTGTATGTTCCTGACACCAAGAAGAATGTAGAATCCAAAGACGTAACCTTCTACGAAACTGAAAGTGATGCTAAAGTAGAATCATGTGTGTCAAATTTAGCTTGGTTCAGTTTATTTCCAGGTGATGGTGATGATCCTGAGTTGGAGGACAATGAGGAAGAAGCGGCTGTATTTGAGGATGCTGGAGAAGGTGATATACAACTACCCAGAGCAAGTGCACTGCGAAGGCAACTGAGAGATCGGACTACTGAAGAAGCCTGACAGATTGTCTGACTTTGATGTGAATTTAGTTGAATGTGAACCAGTTTCATTCCAGGAAACACTAACTGGACCTGATAGAGCCAAGTGGTAGTGTGCAATCGAGGAAAAGTTGATGGCACATGAAAAAATTATACATGGACTATTGTGAGAGGGGAAAACAAAAATCCAATTGATTCAAAGCGGGCATTTAAAGTGCAAACCTCAGGTAATGACACGAAATACAAAGCCATACTGTGCGCTAGAGGTTTCAGCCAAAAACATGGTCTGGATCAGAGCGAAACATTTGCACCTGGAGTCATATATGATTCCCTGAGGGTATTCCTGGCTATAGTAGAAGCAGAGGACCTAGAGATGGTGCAGTTCGACATTAGAACTGCCTTCCTGCATGGAAAATTAGAGGATTAGTTATGATTGTGACTGATGAATCAATTTCATTATATGAAATATAATTCCTGCAATTTTGCTCAGTTAAAAATAACTACAACTGCATGTTCTAAATTAAAGAGGAAAACTGTATTTTAATTTTTTACTTCAGGCTATACAGAATGTTGACCCTGAAGACGATGCAGAATGTATAGAAATGTATAGAAAATGCTCGATAACTCTTAGAGGATACCACACTCCCACTGGAAATGGGTATTTCAGCATCCTTTGGGTTTTTGGTAGAAAAAAATCAAATATCTTGAATCCTCCATCCTGAGCCTCAGTGATTCGGTGTCGACAATAATGGATGTGAAGAAGAAACTTGAATGTAAAAAGGGTGTACAAGCCGCAAGTGTTTATGGCAAATTGTGCAATGTTTTGGATAAACACGAAGGCTTCAAGTTAATGACTGATATAGCTCAGATTCTCAACGGAGGGGTCAAGGGGCAGACATCTAATATTTTACAGAAACTCACCTTAAGTGAATTGGCTACGCTGCGATATGCTCCTATTAAAACATGTGAAGTTGGGCGATCGTTTTCGACGTATGAACTTATTTTGACCGAACGTCGCACAACATTTACCATGGAAAACATAGAAAAATACCTTATCTGTCACTATTTCATTAAACAATTTTTTCGCAACACAACTCAAAGTGAATGGAAATACGGTTTTTTCCTTTATTTTATATCATGCAATTAATAAATAAAATCTGTTATCCATGACCTGTAACTTGACTTTAATTTCCCTATTTCAAAATATAGATAGATATTGATCAGCTAAAATATTACAGGGGTCAACTATATTCTTAAACAATTTCTGATCATCAAAGAAAGTGTTATTCGGAATTTTAAAAAAAATATTTTGTAAATTATGGTGATCTCCTGTCTTAAAAGTCCATAAAATAACACGTAAACCCACGAATCCGCATATCTGCCCTCTTTTCTCCACCAATGGAGTATTTGCACTATTATGGTGAGGCCTGTTAAAAATATCAGTTCGGTTGAATTAAGCAAAATTCCAATTCCTACAGTCGTAAGACCATGGGTGAATTTGTTATAAACAAATAAACATTCCAAAATGAATGTTGCGCTTAAAACACTCTGCCGCCATGTCAGTGGGCTTGTGACGTCAATCCCCATACTCAACTGACTGCAGTTCCCGCTGGTGCCTGCGATTGATGGAAATCTTGTTTACTGTTGTTTACGAACACTGAGGTGAATCTGAGGGAATAAACCATCTATCCTAGCATAAATTAGTGGTATATTTCGTACAATAATTCTTTAACTTCGTAGCCATGAGCGACAATAGATACATTAATGGCTTGTAGGACAAAATTCCGGAATGAATATTGCTTTCTTCCGAAATGTGAGAGCAACCGTGTTTCTGCACCGAACAAGATTTTTGTGAATATTCCCGATAAGCCTGAACTACGACGGAAATGTTTATTGGCAGCCCAGTTGGATCTTAAATCGATGCCATTATCCGATAAAACTCATTTGCGGTGCTGTGAGGATCACTTAAATGTAAGTGCTAAATCTTTAATGCTATCATTATCTCGGTACTACGTCCATCACAAAAATGATTTGTTTTAGTACTTAGCTTTATGTGAGAATTATTCATGAAGTACCTTCATTATTAATGCATGAGTTGACGAAAGTATTAACAAAATTCACGAGACTTGGACCTGGTATAACATTGGAAATGCGTCAAATATATACATTGACGTAGGATTAATGTCTTCTTATAAATAAATACTTACAATATTGCAGTTTTCATTCGAAATGTATTAATCAACGTAGTAAAAATTATAATTAGGAATCGTGTGGTTTAATATTGAGTGCTACACGTACGATGTATTAATTTTGGATAGTGAGTGGCGCAAACCATGCGTATTTCATGGTTTTGAGTAGGGGAGGGTGGGGCACAGTGAAACATGGGGCAGGGTGAAACAATTCAAATTTCCCTCCTCCTGACAATTCTATGAATTAGTGCTCTCTGTGTTATATTAAGGAACTAACACCACAACAGCTGCTGCAGTCTCATGGCTTGTGCTCTTCTAGTCTCCTGTTGATGGATCAAAACCTATTTTAAGGTGAGAAAAGTAAATAATTCCAAAGAATTATTTCACACTGACAAACTTTTCCTTTTCATGGGAAATCTTAACTTATCATTGTATTTACTGTTACCATTTCTTAAGTTTTGGAGACCACCAAACATATTTCTATATCTTCATTTGTTTTCATGCAGTAAGTTTATTTATTCAAGATGGCCTGGTGGGGCACACTGAAACAAGATAAATGGGGCACAGTGAAACATGTTTCACTGTGCCCCATGTCTCATTTAGGAAGAACTATTTGACTTGAAATATGCAGTGTGGATTACTATAGTAATTATTATTGTTATTCTGATGGAATTTCATTATTTTCAGAATAAAGATTCCAAAAATGAGGAATAGAATAAGAAAGAGCCATATTGGATCCTTCACAGATGGTGAAATGCGCGCTGCAGTTCATCTTGTTCTGCATGAAAACTATTCAATCAGGAAAGCAGCCAAAGAATGTAATGTCAATTATGTAACACTCAGTCGGTATGTTTATTTGTTTTTTGCATGTGAACATCTTGTAACATTGAAAGTTTTCTGAAAATTTTTTTAAATTTCAAATAAACAGTAAACGTAAACTGACATTCAAATTTTCCAAATAATAATTTTGAAAAGATTCTTTTCAGGTATGTGAGTAAGCAAAAAAAGGCTAGTGATGAAGGGACTGGTGAACATGTTCGCATGACACCAAAATATCAATCCAGATTGATTTTTACAGCTGAACAAGAAAAGTGCTTGGCTGACTATTTGATAACATGCTCAAAACTCTGTTATGGTCAGTCGACTCGTAACACTCGAGAGCTAGCTTATGAAATGGCAGTGGTGAACTCTATACAAGTGCCAAAAAACTGGCATGATGACTCTGCTGCAGGTTTAGACTGGCTACGATTGTTCTTGAAGCGAAATCCAAATTTAAGCATTCGGCAGCCTGAAAACTGTTCTCTTTCTCGTTGCACATCATTTAATGCACACACAGTGAAAACATTTTTTGACAATCTTGGTGCAGCCTTAAGACGTTCAGAATGTTTTGGTGATGGTTCCAGAATATGGAATCTAGATGAAACTGGTACCTCAACAGTCGTAAATAAGTCTGCCAAGGTGATTGCAGAAAAGGGATCCAAAGGGGTAAATAATGTAACAGCAGGTGAAAGGGGAACTCTAGTTACTACATGCTGTTTTGTGAGTGCATCCGGAAACACCATACCCCCTGCATTTGTTTTCCCAAGGGTCAAGTTCAGTGATCATATGTTGATCAATGCCCCTCCTGGCTCTCTTGGACTGACATCGAAAAGTGGTTGGATGACAGCAGAAATATTTCCTGAAGTTATTAAGCACTTCATCAAACATACAAAAACAAGTAAAGAAGACCCTACACTGCTAATAATGGATAATCACCAAAGCCATATTAGTATACAAGTAATAGATTTGGCAAAAGAGTATGGCATAATGATTGTGACTCTTCCACCTCATTGCAGTGCCAAATTACAGCCCTTGGATGTTTCCTGTTATGCTCCATTTAAGACCTATTATGCCGCAGCAGTTGATTCCTGGAACAAAAGCAATCCAGGTAAAGCTCTTTCCATCTACCATATTGCAGGATGCGTCAATTTTGCCCATCAAAAGGCTATGACTCCAGCTACTATTATTAATGGATTCAAAAAAACTGGAATATATCCATATAATAGGCACATTTTCACCGAGGCAGATTTCTTGAGTAGTTCTGTAACAGACCAGCCTTCTCCTGAAACTGAAGAGTGTGACTTATTGAGCCAAGAATTAAGAGCAACTGCAAGTACTTCCAGTTTAAACAATGGTCAAGGTGAAGATAAAAGAACTTTTCAAAGTCCTGCTCAGTTCAAGGGCTATCCTAAAGCCGCTCCAAGGAAAAATTCAACCAGGAAAAGAGAACCAGGCAAAAGTATGATCATAACAGACACACCAGAAAAAATCCGTATGATGGAAAAGAAAAATACAGCTATAGGAAAAAAAACTTCTGAGGCAACTAAATCATGCAGAAGTTTATTTAATGCCAATGTTGCCATTGATAACTGTGAGGGGCCCCATCAAAATTCAGACACCACGTCAGAGGGAGGACTTTCAAACCCCTTGGAAGGTAATGAGGATATTTTAGAAGGTTTTGGAAATAAAGTAGGTACAGTAAAAGTTGGTGATTATGTTTTGATTGAGTTTTCATCGAAGAAAAAATTCTACTATGTAGGTAGAATAATTAAAGAAGCAAGAAAACACAATGGCGCTGAAGTTACATATTTACGAAAAAGTTCCAAAGTGCCAAATTCATTTTTTTTCCCACATATTGAAGATATAGCATCTGTCAGCATGAAAGACATTAAATTAGTTTTACCACCTCCTTCTTATCGCAAAGGAACTGCAAGAATGAAAAGGTTTATTTCATTTAAAATTTCATTTGCCAATTTAGATGTTCGTTAAGCTTCTAATTATCACTGACTAAGGTGCAGTTTGTTTCATGTTTTTTAATCCATTACTGTATTCATGCATTGTGAGTTTCATTCTAGTGAAAATATTGCCAAAGGTAAAAATAAATGGTATTATAAAATCTGAAAAAATGTGTTTCACTGTGCCCCATAAGTAAAAAAGGCCCTGTTTCACTGTGCCCCACACATGGGGCACAGTGAAACAATTGACATATCACTACAAAAATTGATGTAAATCCATTGCTTTTTTAAATAATTCCATTTTTTAAAGTAGGAATAGTGAAGAAAATGACAAGCACCATTTATATATTTTCATTGTTATTTTATTTTCAAAAGCAATGTTTTTATAGGCAAAATAATAATTTTTGTTTCACTGTGCCCCACCCTCCCCTACCTACTGCTTTACATTAGAGATGGGCGAAATTCCGCCGTAATCGATAAATCGTATCAAATTATTATCGAATCCGAAGCATCGATTCAGTGTAAAAATCGGGATGGCATAATCGATTATTTTGATAATCGGAAGAATCATATGATTTTTCGCTGGCTTCGAATCCTATGATTCTACCGATTGTGTGCAGATAACGATTAACGAATCATATGATATTTTGCTGGCATCGAAACATACGATTCTACCGATTCTGTGCAGATAACGATTAACGAATCATATGATATTTTGCTGGCATCGAAACATACGATTCTGCCGATTATGTGCAGGCAACGAATCATATGATTTTTTTGCAGGCAACGAATCGTACGATTATACCGATTCTCTGTTGGATGATGGCGATGATATCATACGATTTTTTTTAAGAAAATCATTTGAAACTTTTTCTGTGGGGTATCGGTTGATGTATCATATGATTTACTCAAGAAAATCGGAAGTAATATCATATGATTCTCATGTTTAGAATCGGTAGACATCGTATGATTTTTCTAAATTGAATCGAGTTATGCCATCGTGTGATTCTTTTAATTATAACATCTGTACCAACAAAATAATCGTGATTCTTGCGGATGATCGTGGATAAACTGGATAAACGTTAACAGTCGTCAGGTGAAGGCCGACTGTTGAATAAATCGGTTAATTTTGTGGTTTTAATTATTTAAAATAAGGAGTCTCTATATTAATATAAATTCTATATGAAACTAACCCTGAGGGAAGTGGTGAAGAAGAAATCAGTGTTTGGAAACAATGTTTTACTTTTTGGTCTGGCGAAAATATGATTCTAATTGTTATGCAAGAATTAAGATTGGAAATCCGGTGTGCAATACCGGGGTCATGAACATGTACACAATGAAATATAACTGGAAAATTTATATTTATTTCTTGGTCAGGGTTGATATTCGAATTGGTTTCTCTAGAATTAGGATCCTAAGTATCTACCTATCCAGTATAGGTGGTCTGTGAATCAGGTGCATTAATTAATGTTACTTTAATTACTAATACTAATTAATTAAAGTTAACTTCATCACCATGCTGGGATTCAATTAGTCCCCCTGTGCATTATCTTGATTATGCACATTGATGAGTGAGGGATTCATGACAATTACCATTGTGGTAAATAATATCCTTTGTTTTAATGTGAAAGTGCTTCATTTTTTAAATTAAATATTTCCTCTCATGTGATTATACCATGAAACATGATTTAATTTACATTCATTTAATAACACATGTTTAATAAGTTATATAAGTCATACCATTTTTAGGTTGTTGCATCTTTCAGAGAACAAAAGATTTTTTTTTGTGATCTTTCCTATTTAGATTATTAGAATTTGAAACATATTAGTCACTGTGAGCCATTGCATTAAAAGTCCCCATTGTGATTCAGTGATAGAATTTAAAAATATTATTTTTGATATCCTCTTTCCAGTCAGTCGGTTCCTCTTTTCAGTTATTATATTCCCTGTCTTTGAAAATAACCGTTCCGATGGCACAGACGTTGCCACAACTGGCAGGTACTTCATTGCTATTTTGTGCAAGGTAGGATAGAGTACTTTTAATTTATCCCATTCCTGGATTGGGTCGCTTTCTAATGGGGAAATAGGTGACACAAAGTACTGAGTGAGTTCATTTGGAACTTCAGTGTTATCCATTATCGATGCATTGATTCTTGTGGCTACCAGTTGTTTCTGGTGGCTCCACTAGTCAAATTTTTCATTTTGTGAAACATTTACTTCCAAGTTATCTGCGGCAGCGATTGAAATGCCTTCATCTTCATTTAGTTCTCTCATCATGGATGCTATGTTTTTGATGGCCTGAGAGCATAGAAGTGGGTCCTTGAAATGAAGCTTTTTGAAGCGAGGGTCTAGTAAGGTGGCGGTAGCTAAGATGGTTACCCCCTCGATCTTGCTGAATCTCTTATGGACTTCTTCCTGCAGTTTTCTCTTTAGGTTAATACTGATCTCAAAGGTGGGGTTTGCTGCATCAAGGTGGGACTCCAAGCAGTGGACAAGTGGAATGATTTTGCTGCATGTAATATATTTGGAGGCAGACGTTTCGGTTGTGGTGGACTCTATTGGTCTCAGCAATGCAATTATTTCTATCACCTCTTGCAGCTGAGAAGCTGTTAGCATAGGTGGTGCTTGGGGGAACTTGATCACCACATTATTGACATGGGCACTCAATATCTCAAATTGGTCCAGCATATAAAATGTGGAATTCCAGCGTGTTGCTACGTCCTGCTTCAGCCGCAGTATTTGCCCTTCTGATTTACCCATGTCTAGTTGCAATTTGCGCAGCATATCCGCTCCTGCAACGCACTGCCTAAACCAGGTGACCAGAGACTTAATTTTAGTGATTATCTCCGGTAGACCAACTGTTGACTCGATTGTCTTGCTTGGCACCAAATTCAATGTATGTGCAAAGCATGGCAAGTGCTTTTTCTTTGTGAATGTGTCAGTTACACTTTTCACTATGTTTGCTGCATTGTCAGTCACAACAGCAGTAACATTTTCGGGTGCAATGTTCCATTCTGCACAAACACTCAAAAGCATTCTGGCTAAATACTCTGATGAGTGACTTTCTCGCAATTCTACGACACCCACTGTTGCAGAGACTAGATCATTGTTTTTTAAGTAATGCACTGTTATGCCTAGGAAGCTTCTAGTGTTTATTGTCTCACACCAGATATCTGTTGTGAGTGTTATATTATTCGTTGAAGCCAATGTGTCTTTGTACATGTTGGCTATAAATTCATATTTTTTATCAATCATTAAGGTTACTTTTCTTCTACTTGGAATTGTATACAAAGGCACTGCTACTTTCATCAAGTACTTAAACCCTTCATTTTCCACATGAGAAAATGGCAAAAGGTCTTTGCAGGTCATATACAAAATGGCATTTGTTATTTTATCATTTTTACTGCCACCATCTGTGTAAGAAAGAAGAATATTTTATAAGCTGACCTTGGAAATCAATAAATAACTCATCGAAATTTAAACATCACTTTGAACTATTTTCAGGTGGAAAGGTTGTTTATGAAATACTTCCAAAACTCAAAAATAAAATACTGTCTTGGGGAGACTCAGTAAAGTTTGTTAGTCCTTCTATGGCAATGATGTCATGGAACCTTTTTAATATCTGTTGGACGGATTGATACTGAGGCTAATCAGATAACAAATTTGTATGCAGTGCATTTACCTGCATAGGATCTGATTTTCTTGAATGAGTCTCTAATTTGCAGTTGATGTGGCTGAGTCAGCCAGCGAGAGCATTTCAACAGCATTTGATTCACTCCTACTTGCATGAGCACTTTCGTTGTGGTCTGTGTTTGCAGATGGGCTCTCCATCTGCTAAAAAATGAATTAATTAAATTTGTGATGTACATATATGCTTTCTAGATAAGTGTGTCACTGCTTACACATCATTTAAGTAGATGACAGGAGAAGTATCAGACATAGGTATATGACATTGAAATATTACCAAAGGCATTGAACAAGGAGCAGACGAAGGCCCAGATTCATCATATAATGTATGTATGCTCACTGTATTAGAAGGAACTCTGGTGACTCTGCCACTTTGGCTTCGAATGACCTTAAAAGTAGTAGAACTTGTGTTTAACAAATTGACGTACACCTTCTTTAATAAGAATGCAGCAATAAGGTGATTAACTATGTGATAAATCATTCGATTGTTTCCCTAGCTTCTTTTTCATAATTCTCAAATACTAAACACGATTATTTTCAAGAAAAAATTGAGTTTTCTTTTGCCTAATAAGTATGTCATTGTCATCAAGAATTGGTATGACTTGGATATTTATAAAATAATATTTTGCATTTAAAATGCTCTATTAAATTAAGATAAATGCCAAACTAATGGTAAGCTCTACCTCATCTCTCATCATATCGGAATGCATCCACGTCATATGATTTTTTTAAATTAGTGGTATTCCCACACGAAATGATTACTTTACCGCAAGTACGACATGTCGCACTCTTTCCCGAGTTTTTATGAAAAAATTTCCATAAATGACTTTTTAAGGGAGGCATTATGAATGTTATTTATCACAAGCAATTCAGATCTACTGCGATAAAATTGCAAAATACGAATATAGCCACTGGTTCTTGATTCTCACGCGATTAGAGATATATTAAAAAACAACAAGTGCCGCCGATTTTTTCAAGTGAGGATCGAGCTTAAATAATCGATTCAACGATTAAATCGACACCCCATAATCGATTACATAATCGAAATAATCGGAACCAAATAATCGATTATTTTCACCCATCACTACTTTACATTGTATTCTTCTTGTTAAAGTGACGTTAATTTCATAAATATTATAATTTTTTATTTTTGCACGAATTCTGATTTGCTTTTGTTTTTTGTACGTTGAACAGGTGACGAACGAATGAAATAAATTTTTTAGTCTTGTTCCAGCATTCAAACGTTGTCGTTCATACTCAAAATCCCTGATGACCGAATCCATCCGCGTTAATTAAGGGAGTCAAATTAGCGCAGTGGAAGCTAATCTTTTAATAGGTTATGGGCCCAGGAACGTTTCTGGTGTGGAAAGTTTTTTTGTCGCGAAAAGTAGTAGTCGCGTAGGGAAGGAAGCCGACTATCGTGGGCTAGTGAGCGTCCAAGATGGCCGCTGAGGAGATGCAAATGACCTCAATCCCGAAACTCACCCGATCGAATTATTCGATATGGAAGGCCAGGGTGAAAACGGAGATGTTAAAGCAGGAATGCTGGCAGGCGGTCGTCGGATATGGGGACAACGAAGAATACGTCCCGAACGCGTCTGAATCGCGTGCAAGACGGAAGGCTAACTACACCGCGCTCGCTCTGATAGCGAGGACGACGGGGGACGATCTGATGAACGATATTTTGGATTTTGAAATAGCATCAGATGCATGGGAAGCCCTCGAGGAGCAGTGTCATCAAAACACCGAGTATGGAGCCATGATGAAACTGAGAGAGCTCGCTACGATGACGAAAGGTAACCTCAGCATGATGGAGTACATCAACACCATGCAAAATTTGAATAGGATGCTGAAGAACAACGAAATGAAGATTAATGACAAACAATTAGCGTATTTGTGTCTGTCTGGACTACCGGCGGAGTATGAGATAACGGTAAAGACCCTGTGGGCCCAGCCCGAAAAAATGAAAATGTCCGTAATGAAGCAAGTGCTATTAGAAAGTGAAAAGGAGGTAGATGTAAAATCAAAAACACACTATCAGGCCCTCAAAGTGAACAGAGCCACAGCAAGTAGGAGTGACAACCCGAGACATGAAGAAAGTGAGAAAAATGGAAAGTTTAAAAGTGCGGGCAAGACGAGGAAAGGACAGGGAAGACAAAATGGACGGAAGTTCTTTTGTTATTGCTGTGGTATGGAGGGTCATTTTGCGAAGGACTGTTTAAAGGGCAGTGAAAGCGCGGACAATAATAAGGAAATGATGAAACCCGATCACACCAGGAAGGCATCAGTTGCTACCAGGGAGCACGTCGCACTGTAGGTATGCAAGGAAGTTCACACCAGGTGAGAGTGGGATATGGATCCTGGATGGTGGAGCGTCGGATCACATGACTGGAAAGAAACGATTATTTAACTCTCTGCGTGATTATTCCGGGGAGGTGGAGATTGAGGATGGCTCACCGTTAACAATAGCTGGAATTGGGTCAGTGACAATTCACATGTCGGATGAGTGTGGGGGGAAAGATGTTGAACTCTCAAATGTCCTTTACGTCCCTAACTTGAAGGACGATCTAGTGTCACAGGGTCAGATAGAGGAGAAAGGACTAGAATTCAGGTCAAAGGACGGTGTTAACCGAGCGATTAAGGAAGGGTCAGTGATTTTTCAAGCCCACAAGGTGGGAAGACTATTTTATCTCTACCATTGGAGGAGCGTCTATTGAAAGTTTAAGGCAAGAATACGCAAAGAATTTCAAGAAAGCGTCTATTGTCTCTCAAAACACCTGGCATGTTAGGCTTGGTCACCCCAGCATCCATCAATTGAAGTGCTAAATGAAATTTGCCCCGAGAAGGTCTCAGGAGCAGAATTCTGTGACATCTGCACAGTAGGAAAAATGAAGAGGAAGAAGTTCCCCTGCAACAGACATGAAGAGGACGTGGGGATCCTCCACAGGATCCATTCAGACATTATGGGTCCAATAAATCCACCATCGATCGGAGGAAAGAGATTCATTATCACTTTCATTGATGAGTGTTCAAGGTTTGTGGCTAGTATAGCAATAGTGCGGAAAAATGAAGCTCTAGACCACTTCATTCGCATGAAGAATAGATGGGAGAACATCCATGGAAGAAGGATAAAGGAGCTGCAAACAGACAGGGCACAGAATACATGTCCAGGGATTTTCAACAATTTCTGGAAGATAATGGCATCAGACACAGGAAATCGGTTGAATATACTCCCCAGCAGAATGGAATTGCGGAGAGAATGAATTTAACCTTGGCTGATATCGTAAGATGTCTCTTTCTTCAAGCCAGCATGCCACTGTACTTCTGGGCGGAGTCACTGCAGACGGCAGTCTATCTTCGTAATCTACGCCCGTCAAAGTCGCTCAACTTTGACTCTCCCATGGAAAGGTGGAGCGGAAGAAAGTTAAAGAAGCAAGATGTGGAACATCTCCGGGTCTTCGGATGCCTCACTTGGGCTTGGACGCCAGAACCGAGGAGGGACAGCAAGTTCTTCCCCAGGGCACAGGAGTGTGTTTTCCAGGGATACGAAGAAGGAACGAAGGGGTACCGTCTCTGGAGCATCCAAGAGAGGCGGGTGTTCAACAGTCGGGATGTAGTATTCAGGGAGGGCCGATTCCCATTCAAAGAGGAGACCAATGCTCAAGACCGCCCAACCCACCAGGAAATGGCGTACTTCTTTGTCAACGAGCCAGGAGGCCACCATCCAGGAGAGGATGACCTTGTTGGAGTACAGCAGCACCTGGTTCCATGGGAGGTGGTGCACCCAATTCAAGGGGAGGAGGTGCACCATGTTCCAGCGAGGGAGGAAGAGGCTGGGCTAAGGAGGTCCACCAGAGAAAGGGTCTCCAGGACATGGCAATGCTGTAACCTAGAGCACACTACGTGCACTGATGTCCAGATTCCCGAGACTGCAGAGGAGGCTCTTCAAGGGTGTCATGCACCCCAGTGGAGGGCTTCGATGGAAGAAGAACTACACCAAATGAGGGAACAAGAAGAGTTAGCTGGGGCAGCAGTGATTTGGAATAGTAGGAAGCAGGGATGTGTTGCAACCTCTACAACACATGCGGAATATATTGCTATGTATGAGGCCCTCACTGAGGTAATGTGGTTGAAAGCATTCCTGCAGGAGACTGATTTAAGTGTATTTGTTTCTACACCGTGTGCTATCAATGTGGACAATAGAGGGGCAATGTGCATTGCTAAGAACAATTCGGTGTCCGACAGAAGTAAACACATAAATGTAAAATTTCACTTCATCAGAGAACAGGTGGCAAGTGGAGAGTTCATTTTTAAGCATGTTTCATCAGCTGAAAACATAGCGGATATTCTAACAAAATCCTTACCTGGACCAAGAACCAGATCATTTTCTGAGATGATGGATTTACAGAAAATGTTATTGCATGGTCCATAAGTAATTATTATTTTGAGTTTCTTTGAATAGAAAGTGTATTCATGTTTTTTTTGCTTTGTTTTTCAGTTTTTCATTTTTTTGTTCATTGTGATGCATTGTTTATGAAAAATAACGAGGGGAGGTGTTAAAGTGACGTTAATTTCATAAATATTATAATTTTTTATTTTTGCACGAATTCTGATTTGCTTTTGTTTTTTGTACGTTGAACAGGTGACGAACGAATGAAATAAATTTTTTAGTCTTGTTCCAGCATTCAAACGTTGTGGTTCATACTTAAAATCCCTAATGACCGAATCCATCCGCGTTAATTAAGGGAGTCAAATTAGCGCAGTGGAAGCTAATATTTTAATACTTCTTAAGGTGCATATACTGATAGTATGTGGGTTTTGGAAATTTATTAGTTACTTTTTTCACAAAAATTGAGTCTTGAACAAATATTTACGTGCAGTTTAAACCTGTTTTCATTCATTATTTTTTGCTTACATGAATTTACCGTTCTTCATTTATAATGAAAGTATTTCATTTGCAATTCTTAAACTACCGCAAACGTTAAATAGGCATAGAAATAGAAAATGAATTAAAATATTTAACCTAAATGGTTGTAGTAGTACTAATATATAAGGATGGTTGTGATATGAGCAGTAGAAGTCTGATAAAAAAAAAGACTTAATGGAACTGTAATGGAAAATACTGATGATTTCATTTATTTCACAGTTGGAGGAAGATGCTGAAAATTACATGAGGTGGAGGATGATCGGAGGGCAACTCCGGAAAAAGAAAGGTGTATCTTTAAGTGCCAGGCCAGACCTTCAGATGTACCTTCTGCAGTGAGAGCAGTAATTAAGAAGAGAGAGAGAGACTACGACTGCTTTCTGATTCTTTTCACCAGGATACCATCAATTCTGAGGAAAATTCAGAACCTGTTTGCCATCCTGAAGTAGGCAGTGACTGTGAAAATATGCTCCTCCCATTGCATGAAATCTCCACGAATGACAATTGTAAAATGGATAAAGGAGTTCAGGTACGCTTGCCATTCCGGATTAAAGTAACCCTAACTTCTGGCAGTCATGGCAATGATGTGGGTACGCCATTACCTATTAAAGTCAGTCAAATTTCTCCCATAAAAAATCCCAATTTTAGTGAAGAGGGTAGTACTTGCTCCTCAGATGATGACTGTTCAGACTTGTCAGTCTCCATGTCTAACTTATCCAGTGATGTTTCATGGATTCGGAGGAAGAGGTTAAGCAGGTAAGGGAGGAGAGTTATAAAGCACAATGCTTTTTTATGGAAAGAGACCCAAAGTTGTACCTTGGAATTTCCCCCACTTCCTACACGGTTTTATCCATTATTTGCAATAGAGTTAAAGCTACACAAATATATATCATGTTATGCCTCAAAAAAATAAAGTTGAATGACCAGATAAAAATTTCAGGCAATGAATTTGGCATGCACTTTTCAACTGTAAGCAGGAATCTCAAGGAAACCATGCCAAAACTGGCTTCTTTTATGACAGATCTCATATATTGGCCTGAAAATGAGAGCAGACTTAGAACCTTGCCCACTGCTTCCATTGAAAATTATTCCAACGTTTCTTGCATTATTGACTGCTTGGAAATAGCTATTGAGAAACCTTCAGATCCCTAGCGATTGCGATTGTGAACTTGATGCACCGAGCACTCTCTTGGTCGCAGTATAAAAAGGCAAACACAATGAATTATTTGATATCCTGTTTACCCAGTGGGTTTATCAATTACATTTCAGAGGGGTATCTAGGAAGGGCTACTGATGAAGCTATTTCGAGTAATTGTGGCTTTTTGGATAAAATGCCTCGAGGAAGTACTGTCATGGCTGACCGAGGATTTAAAAATTTGGGGTCAGCATTAGCTTGAAGGTCATGTAGTCTGGTACGGCCACCATCAGTTGCAACTGGCCAAATGCTATCACAGAATGATGTACGTTTGACCAAACAAATTGCCAGCCTTCGTATTCACGTTGAGCGAGTCATAGGGAGACTTTGCCATCCTTTAACCAACCGCAGTTTTGGACCCCAGCCTTATAAGTATGTCAGACGAAGTGTTGATTATAGCATGCGTGCTGGTCAATCTTGATAAGCAGATAGTGAAGGCTTGAAATTTGAATTTTGAAAAGATTGCGTGGATGTCACGGAAGGTATCATCGCGTCCAGTGTTGCGATTGCGAACTTGAGTGACATGCTTTACGCTATCTATTTGGAAGTGTTAACGTTTGCATTTTGATACCATTTGTGTGTTATTTAAAACAACTTTGAGTTGATATTGACTTGGACTAAATATGTTGGATCAGTGTTAATTTGTGATATACCGTTGAAGGTATGAAGGTTTTCTCGTGTTGAAATGAAATGTTTGCAGTTTTATGATGAATAATTCATTAAATGTTTCCTTGTTTCGTGCAATCATTCTTTTTATTTGCCCCTTTCTTCCGATGGAATACACGGTACGTACCTACTCAGTGCTCTTATAGTAATAATAAAAACCTATATTGACGTCCCGTACGGTGTATGGTTAGTATGGTGAAGTAAATTCAGCATTAATTTGACGGGAAGTTTTGTGCAACGGTAACGACGTCAAAGAGTGTGAGGAGTTAACTTCGTACATTCTTTTAAAACATGGTAGCAATGTGCTTTTTCTATTTCGTTGTTGCTGTCTGATTTCTGGTTTCTCGCCATTATTGACTAAAAATAGGTTAACATCACAAATAAAACTTGATAAAATGCGTCCCCTGCGGTTGCATTGTCCCGGAGTGCTTCCCCATAGACGATCGTGAGCATTAAAATCTCCGAGTAAAATAAAAGGCTAAGGTAGCTGGTGAACAAGTGATTCTAGAATAAAACGGGTGACAGGTGCACCCTCCGGCAGATAAACGTTGCACACCGTAATCGCCTCGGGAGCGTGCACCGTCACGGTGTGTTAAGATTTCTTCGGGAGGTGTAAAGTGCCTCCCGAACAAAAACTGCCACTCCACCATGGGCTCGTTGGCCACTAGTATCGTCCAATCTAAAAGCCGAAAAATGAAAATGTTTTAAATATCCCTTGTCCGTGTCCTTAAAACGCGTTTCCTGCAAACATATACAGGACGAGTTAAAATCTCTGATTAAAATGTCGACCTCCTCCTTACGCCGATAAAAATCGTTATAGGGTCCACTGTATGATAAAAGCCATTTAAAAATGATAAAAAGAATAAATATATAGATTAATAAATTTAAAACTGCCAGAGGGAGAGTCAACGCTTAATGCGTCTTCTCTCCTTGGCTTTCGCCCGAATAATTTCTGACTCGGAAATATATTCGTCTTCTTACACAGATTCTGGTTGGCTACGTGTAGGCGTACCAGATGGACCCGGGGACTGAGACTTTCCACGTCTGCTTTGCGTGGCCCCGGTGGTGGTTGGGGTTGGGTTCTTCTTTGAAGAACCCTGTACATCGTCGTTTTTTTCCTTCGGTGTGGCCGGAACAGGTGGACCGGGAAACTATGAGTGTCCCACCTTTTTGGCCTGAGCGCCCTGCGTTGTCGTTTTCACACCTCGAGGTGCAATTCTCGCTTGCCGGTGTCACTAACGAGACCATGAAATTCTCGCACGCGGTCGCGCAGCTCGATTAGCGCCATGCATTGGAAATCGAGGACAATTCTCAGCCCGCCGGAGAGTGAACCATACAAGATTAGGCAGGAATTGATTCAACGCCTTTCAGTGTCACGGCGTCAGAAGGTCCGTCAGTTGCTTGAGCAGGAAGAGCTGGGCGACCGGAAGCCCTCCCACTTCCGGCGCTCCATGTGTTCGCTGGCCGGATCCTCCATGCCGGACGACATCCTGCGGTCGCTATGGCTGAATTGGTTGCCATTGCACGTCCAGTCCATCCTAGTGGTGCAAGACGGTGCCGAACTGGACAACCTGGCAGACAAGGTTGCAGACAAGGTACAAGAGGTGACTCCGAGGCCGCATGCAGCAGCAGTACTTACCAGTATTCATTCACCCTCCATGTATAACTTAAGAAAACAAAAAGATCCTAGATCCCAGGACCTTTTTGACGAAGACCAAGAAACAACAGTTCAAGCAACCTTGCAAACGCTAGAAGAAAACACCGCGGAACCAGCCATGGAAAATCAGCTACAGCAGATGGCGGAGCAGCTAACAGCCCTTACCCAGGCAATAGCAACTCTACAAAACCCGGTTGCGACTCAACAACAGCCCACTACGTGGGAGTCCCTCCGGCCACCGCCACCACCTCAGAATCTAGAGCTTCCCACGGAAGACGAGGTACTTAAACTTTTTGCTACTCTAAAGACTAACGCTAACTCAATACGGTTTAAAGCTAGGGATCAGCACGAGGTGGCATTCCTCCTCGGGCTAGCGGCTGATTGGGAAACCCACGCGGAAGTCACTAAACGGCTTCTCTACAACAGGGGCCGCATACTACTAGCAGTGGCAACCATGGGGTGGCCGGACACCCTAAGAATGCTGCCATCAGTTCCAGCCGACCTGCTACGAATCCCCGAAGGCTTCCAAATCTCCCAACAGCTACCAGTACCAGGCCCATGGAAAGGCGGTCCACCCCGACAGCAGCGGCAGCCACAACAGCCCTTTCGGGGCCAGCCCCGGCGTGGCCGGGGCCGCAGGGGATCCGCCAACTATTGACGCACCCGTCTTGCTACAATTACCAGCAGATGCAGCCAGTACTGACGAGGCCCTTCTCCGTTGGACCAGTTCTGGCGAGCCCGACAACCCGGAATCAATGCCTGGCAGTGAATCAGACACAACGGACAACGACACCGATCCAGAGGACTCCGATCCAGACGACCCGGATAGCGGCCACGATTCAGAGACGAACGAGACAGACAGATCGCCGTTCGGTTGGAGAAACATCCCGCAACCAGAGCCAGCCCCGGACCTCCAGGAAGAGGAACACATCGACGTCGAGATCTTCGCCACCCCGGAAGCAGAGATGCACCTCCTCCAAGAGGAGGACATACCAAATGTAAGTCCTATTAAGCCCTTTGATTACCCCACACACATTAACACAGTGATCTCGCGCATTGGTGCCACAATGCCCAAACCAAAAGACGCCCCTTATCTCTCTTTCGAAACAAGATCCACACCAGTGCTTCAGAAATACATTACAGGGCTAGTTAAAGCAGGAATATTAGTGCTGTGGAGAACAAAGTGCAATTTTAGATGCTTTTTAATCCCAAAGAACCCGTCTGGTTTTAGAATGATTTATGATTTATCGCCATGGACGAAGTACTACAAAATACCAAAATTCTCCCTCATGGGACCGGGCAAGGCCCTCTCTACTATTCCATTAAAATCCCAGTTAGCTAAATTAGACCTGCGAAGTGCGTTTTACCAAATTCAAATCCATCACGCTCACTGGCGGGTTTACGGTATCAAGATCAACCGGAAAACATACGCGTTCACAAGACTACCAATGCGACATAGTCTATCACCAGCAATCCTACAACGCTGGGCTGAGGATGTGAAAGCGCTTATTGAAAGAAAATTCCCAGTTAAAGTGATATGTTATCGGGACGACTGGCTATTCCATTCGCCCAACCCCTTTTGCATGTATTCAATTTGTAATTATTTGTCAACCACCCTGGGAATTGATGTAAATATGTCAAAGTCACAGCTCACGTGTGTAAGGACCATCAAATACTTAGGAGTGATTATTAACACTGAAGAAGGAACAGTGCATTTAACCCCCGCGTCAAGAAAGAAAGTGTACAGTGTAATACCCATTATACCCAAATTAAAAGCTACCGATATCCCGAAAGCATCGGGATACCTTGCCTGGGTAGCTTATGTTCTTCGGCTACCAACATTTTTATTTTCACATGTGTATAAAAGAAATATCGAGTGGTGGATTATCTTACAGGAATCAGAAATTTTCAACAGAAAAGTGCCTTATATTCGTGCCTCAGAAAATATTCAAGTGTACACAGACGCAACCCCTACACAAGGTGGGGTGGTTATTCCTATATGGGAATTATCTCAAAGTTTTGACATTCCCCAGGGTTATTCTATTAACGCGGCCGAAATTTACGCCGCCCTTGTTGGATTAGACAAAGTTATGGACCTTCTTAATGCATTTAAATTAACCAATGTCAATATCGACATGCATGTAGATTCTCAAGTTGCTCTCTACGCCTTAAGAAAAGGCCAATCAATTGTATTTCGTTGTCACCCTTTGTTAATCTCCATGCACATGAAATGTTTAATAAATCGAGAACAGTCACACACCGTGACCTGGGTCTGGGTGCCTTCCGCCGCCAATCTCGCCGACGAGCCCTCGCGTGCCGTGCGCTGACCGAATATGCTTCGTCGTCCATCTTGATGGGCGGCGGGTATATATCGCGATGCGCACGTGCGCCCGGGGTTCGTTCGCGCGGTATTGGAGAGTAGGGAGGGCACGCAGGCCCAGCAGCAGCAGGTGAGGAACTTGAGCGCCCCGAAAAAGCCGGCCGAGTGTACCTATTCAGAAATAACAGGAAAACTGACAAAGTACTTCAACCCAGACCGGTCAGTGATTGCCGAGAGGCACAGCTTTAATCAGAGAGTCCAGTTAGCTGGCGAAAATGTGCATCAGTTCGCGGCGGGCCTCAGGGAGTCCTCCCGCTATTGTAAGTTCGGCAGTTCTTTAGATGAGGCCCTCCGCGACCAATTTGTTCTGGGTCTCTCCGATAAGGCGATTGTGCGTGCACTTTACTTAAGAGGATGAGACCCTGGCCTTCGAGAAGACCTTTGAATTGGCTTACGCCAAAGAGAAGGCGACGGAGAACATGTCGGCGAGCACAGCCGGCAACAGTGGGCAGGGCGTCCATTTTGTGCCGCGAGATCCGGCCATCGACGACGCTTTCCAGGGGGGCGGGGAGGAGGCTGACTTCCACCGGGTTAAGGGCCAGGAAATGACGAGACAAGCAAGGGACGCGGACAAGTGCAACGCCGTCGCGGGGACCCAGCCAAGGGGAAAGGTGTAATTGTTGCGGCTACACAGGACACCGGAGAGCTGCGTGCAGGTTTCGCGCATTCAATGCGACATCTGTAGGAAAGTAGGGCATTTAAAGGCAATGTGCAAAGAAGGTAATGTAAACTTTTGTGATGTGTTGGATTCAAACGGGGGAAAAATGCCGGTTTATGAACTTCCTTGTGTCAGGGATGTGAGGGCCGTTGTCAGGGAGATAAGAGAGAACCAAGCGGCAATGATAATGTGATTAAAAATTATGTAATTAAGAAAGATTGGGATTTACCACTATACAACGTAATATCCTCGACGGAGGAAGTAAATGGGGGGCCGTGGTTTGCTAGAGTAGTGGTCAATGCTCAGGTGGTAAAAATGGAGATTGATACTGGATCGGCTATATCGGCCATCTCAGAGGAATATTATAGAGCAAACTATTCATGCCTAAAATTGAAGGCCACGTCAGTGAGGTTGCGGTCTTACTCGAACACCCTGATTCAACCTTTAGGAACAATACATGTTTCTGCAACATATAAGGGGCACACTGCCAGGCTAAGTTTGTTTGTTGTGGCCAATGGGGGACCTTCACTTCTTGGGAGGGACTGGTTCCGGGCTTTGAAATTTCCCTCATCAGTGCACAAGATTAATATGGAAGGTGGGATAAACATTCAGGGAACATGGGATGGCACTTTAGGGTCATTCACGGGTAGTGAAGCCACACTCCACCTCAAGGCAGGGACATAGCCTGTATTTTGCTCCCCCAGGGCATTAGCTTTTGCCTCGCGGGATAAGGTTGATAGAGTGTCGGATCTTTTCCCATGTGTGGTATTGTTTGTATACACGGTTGCGCATTCATTTGTTGTCTGAATAAACGAGCTGCGGCGGCCATGTTGCCTCAGTTGGACTCTGACTGTCGTGCGTATCACTTGTCCCTCAAGATACTACATTGGCGACGAGGACGGTATGCCGTCCTTCATGGAAAAATTTTCTCCGGAAGAGGAGAACTGGGACGCATACGAGGAAAGGCTAGAACAGTACTTTATAGCAAACGACATTGGGTCAGAGGCTGCTCACACAGTTAAGAAAAGGGCGATTTTGCTTTCGTCTATAGGCAAGCTGACGTACGAACTAGTGAGAAATTTGTGTGAACCAAAGAAGCTAGCGGAAGTGCCGTACAGTGAACTTTGCGGCAAGTTGAGGGAGCATTTTTGCCCTCGTAAGTCCGTTATTGCGGAGAGACATCAGTTTAATAAGTGTTCTCAGAATAGTGCGTCAGTGCGGGAATTTGCTGCTGAATTGAGGAAGAGTGCAAGGGGTTGCAATTACGGCGCCTTCCTAGACCAAGCGCTGAGAGATCAGCTTGTGTTGGGACTTAATGACAGAGATACGGTGCATGCACACTATATGGAGAGCGAGGACCTAGGATTCGAGAAAGCTGTCGAGATAGCATCAGCGCGGGAAAAGGCGAAGCTGAACGCCGCATCATGTGGACTAGGTAGCGTTCCGGAAGTGACGTCAGAGCGTGGCGTCCATCGTGTAGCTGACGAGGAAGCCTAGGACTCAGAGGACACAGAAAGGGAGGTTTTCCGGATCTCGAGGAGGAACACTGAAGGTCGACGAACTGCAGCGGCATCCAGAGTCAACACTTCGACCAAGTGTTTTTGTTGCGGGCGTTCGGGAGACCTGAGGACTGCTTGTAGATTTAAAAATGCTAAGTGCCATATATGCAACAAAGTCGGGCACTTACAGGCTATGTGCCGAAAGAGTAGTTCAGGTATGTACAATGTTTCATTATGTAAGGGCAAGAATGGGTATGGAGTGCGAGAAACAGTGACTAAAGACAATGTGGTATTGTTTGTATACGCGGTTGCGCATTCATTTGTTGTCTGAATAAACGAGCTGCGGCGGCCATGTTGCCTCCGTTGGACTCTGACTGTCGTGCGTATCACTTGTCCCTCAAGATACTACACCATGGAATTAGGGATACTGTAACCAGTTGATTTCAGTGACTGGGCAACACCAATTGTCCTAATTGTGAAGGGGGATGGCAATATTCGTATACGTGGAGATTTCAAAATAACTGTAAACCCTAAATTATTGGTTGAAAGATATGCACTCCCTCGAGTGGAAGAACTCTTCGGAAAGCAGCAAGGGGGCCAAATGTTTTCCACAATTGATTTGTCACAGGCATTCCAGCAAATGGTTTTAACAAAAGAAGCACGGAGACTTTGCACAATAAACACACACAGAGGGCTTTTCAGGTATGCTCGGTTGCCATTTGGAGTCTCCTCCAAAATCAAAAAAATGTGCAACTTATGATGTGCATCAGTGGAATTCTTGGGCCATAAAATAGACAACCAGGGTTTGCATTCGACTGCAGGCAAAATTAATGCTATTGTTAAGTCACCCCCACCACAAGATGAATCCAAGCTCAGAGCCTTTTTGGGTATGGTGGAATATTATTCAAAATGTATCCCGTGCCTAGCAACAATGCTTGCTCCGTTGCACAATTTACTAAAAAAGGAAGTGAAATGGCATTGGAATGTTAAGTGTGAGGAAGCCTTTAGATTGGTTTTGTCAGTAATTACGTCAGGGCAAGTACTGGCCCACTATGACCCATCGATGCCTGTCATATTGGAGTGTGATGCATCTCCATATGGGTTAGGTGGTGTGTTGTTACATGAGTATCCAAATGGATTGTCTAGACCTATTGCCTTTGCTTCCCGCTCATTGACAAAAACTGAGAGAAATTATTCTCAAGTAGATCGAGAGGCTTTAGCGATTGTATTTGGGGGCAAAAGATTCACCCAGTACCTCTATGGGAGGCACTTTGTTCTCAGGACTGACCATAAGCCACTACTCCATATCTTGGGGAGAATAAGGGTCTACCCCAAATGGCAGCAAGTCGCTTGCAACGTTGGGCTGTCAGTCGGATCAAGGAGGAGAATATATGAGTGCTGCATTCCAGTCACTGCTCAATGAAAATGGGATTCTGCATCGCATGTCAGTTGTACACACCCCAGCAAAATGGGACTGCGGAGCGTGTCAACCTAACTCTGTGTGATATCATCCGATGCCTATTAATGGCAGCAGGTATGCCAGCTTACTTTTGGGGAGAAGCTCTGCAGACTGCTGTTTACCTAAGGAATCTGAGACCATCCAGATCTATCAACTTTGAGGCTCCTATGAAGCGTTGACTGGGGAGAAAGCTATTGAAGAGTGATTTAGAACATCTTAGGGTATTTGGGGGTCAATCCTGGGGATGGATTCCACAAGAAGACAGGGATGGCAAGTTGGGGCCGAGGGCTAGGGAGTGTGTGTTACTTGGACTCCAAGAAGGCATCAAAGGGTACCGTCTCTGGGATGTAAAAGGAAGGAAGGTGATCATAAGTAGGGATGTGGTTTTCCATGAGCATATATTCCCTTTCAAATCCAAAGGTCATGAAAAACAGGGGGTGGCACACACACTCCCAATCCAAGAAGAGGAATAATTCTGGGGAGGGGCATCATTCCGGGGCGGAGTATCATTCAATGTTCAACTCCAAGTGTTAGCCGAGGTGCCAGTTTGGGGAGAGGAGTGCCTTTGGGCACCAGCTCAGGGAGAGGAGTTTCAGGTTCCGATCCAAGAAGAGGTGCCATTCCAGGCACCAATTCAGGAAGGGGTGCCAGTCCAGGGAGAGGTGCCATTCCAGGCACTAATTCAGGAAGGGGTGCCAGTCCAGGGAGAGATGCCATTCCAGGCACTAATTCAGGATGGGGTGCCAGTCCAGGGAGAGGTGCCATTCCAGGCACCGGTCCAGGGAGAGGAGTCATTCCAGGGGCTAGCGCAAGGAGAAGTGTTGGCCCATGCGGAGGTTTCAGGTGTTGAGGTAATTCCACTAGGGGACCGAGGGGAGATGCCACGCAGGTATTCTAAAAGACAACCGGTCCCAAAGGCAGCGTGTTCTTTGCCTTACTGCCTGATGGCAAATATGTCAAGGGACAACCCAACCCCAGGAGTGCCAATGAACGCGGAGGAGGCACTCAGCCGTTTTGAATCACATCACTGGAAAGATGCCATGTTGACTGAACTGAATAATATGGTGAAGCAGGGCACTTGGGAAGTGGTATCTCGTCCTGTGTGTTCAAATGTTGTTGGGAGTAAGTGGGTATTCACTGTAAAACGAGTGAATGGAAGGGTGCTTAGGTACAAGGCTCGCCTGGTAGCCAGAGGCTTTAGTCAGATAGAGGGGGTTGATTACTTTGAAACTTTTAGCCCTGTGGTACAGAGAAAAACCCTTAAGTTGTTGATGTCCTTAGCTATAGAAAATAACTGGGAAATTGACCACTGTGATGTTGTTGGTACCTATTTAAATAGTGATTTAGATGTTCCTATTTTTATGGAACGTGTACCTGGTTTTTCAAAAGGGACCCCTTGCGATTTGTGTAAAATTGAAGAAAAGTGTGTGTGGACTGAAGCAAGCTGGGAGAAATTGGAATCATCACATAGACAACCTATTATCTTAGTATGGTATGTCAAAGTGTGTTCAAGATCCTTGTGTTTACTCAAAGGTGGGCTTAATTATTGCAATCTATGTAGATGATTTTCTCTTAATTGGGGTAAGAAAGGTTATAGACCAGATAAAGGAATTCTTGTGCAGTAGGTTAGAAGTGAAGGATCTGGGTCCTGTTACAAATTTTTTGTCCATCCAAATCCAAAGGCCTACCTGTGACACCCTAATCTTAAGTCAAAAATCTTACATCGAAGAGATCTTGCAGGAGTTTTCCATGATGGATTGTCGTGGACTGGGAACCCCACTAGAGATGGGCTCTACTAGCCTAAAAAGAGATGAATGGGCTAAGGAGTTTTGCGAAGCCAAACATAGGAGGTGTGTTGGCATACTCCTCTATGTTGCAGGTCTGACTAGAGTTGATATTGCAAATGCTGTGTGTTTTTTAAGTCAATATTGTCATAATCCCTTAGTCACAGATTGGAGAAATGTTATTCATGTCCTTCAGTATTTAAAGGCAACCAAAGATTATTGTTTGTGTTTCTCTTAGTCAGGACAAAAATTAATGCATGTTGATGCAGATTTTGCAAACAATAAGGATGATTTAGTGTCGATCTCAGGGTATATGTTTATCCTGTCAAATGCAGCAGTATTTCGGTGTAGTAAGAAGCAAAGAGTGGATGTAGCTTCATCCACAACCTTTGACGAGTATGTTGCAATGTACGAGTTTTCGACGGACTTTGTGTGGCTCAAGGAGTTCTTGAAAGAAATAAATCAGGAGAGCATTGTCCAAGAGCCATGCAAGATATATGCTGACAATATAGGTGCCATGTGTATTGCCAAGTCTGAAGCAATTTCAGACCATACGAAACACATAAGGGTGAGGTATCATTATGTTAGAAATTTGATTAAACAAGGTGAGATTGCATTTCAGTATGTGAAGTCAACTGGTAATGTTGCAGATCTCTTGACCAAACCCCTGTCTGGTGCTCGCACCAAAGAATTTGCTCATTCCCTTGGTATGATATAACTTTTAGGGAGCACTTCTTTTGATGTAGTTTGTGTCATTTTTGAGGACATATTTTGGCTTAAGTGCAGCTGAATCCATGTTGTTTCATTTTTTTTTGTTTGGCTTATATTTTGCTATGCATTTTTGTGAAATGTTTACCTGAACATAATGCTGTGTTGAATTTTGGGGAGAGGTATTGTGATGTTTGAAGTAACCGCTGAAACAAAATACCCCACACCAATAAAACAAATGCCTGGAAAATCACAGAATTTATGTCGAAAACTAGTGTATGAGTGTGCAATGGATTTCTTTGCTGTAGTACCTCCTTTTACAATTCAACATGGAACTTCCTTTGCGAACGTACCTCGTATAATACGTTTTTGATGGCTCAATTCAGTTAAGCTATTTTAAATTCGGTTTTCCAGAGTTCTAAAACGGTTCGATGAAATTAAGGACTATGGTTATTTTGTTATACTGTGATGTTTGAAGTAACCGCTGAAACAAAATACCCCACACCATTTTTTTTGTTTTGGTATGAGCCCGTATGGTGGTGCCCTCTGGTAGTTGGTTTTTTCTCACCCGCACGTGTGCTCATGTTCTTGTGTGTAATGGTGTAATTCCTGCCAAATAAAGTGATTTCTCATATCGCGTGCTTCTATGTTATCACTAAAGTGTGAGTAAACAACATGTTATTCTGGAACCACGTTTTCCACCAGCACCATCTATCGACAGTTTCCTCCTCACGGAAATTTTTGAGGCCACCCAGAGGCGGGAACAAGCACATAATTAAAATATTCTTGCCTTGAAAACCTGGAATGTGGTCTGGTAAATCAAAATGAAAAAGAACTTCCTCCAGACTATCAGACCAACTATGGAGAATATAAAAGACTATGTGCTATGAGTATTTGCTGATATTAAAAGGGACCTAATTATATTAGAGGTACTGGGATGGAAACATGAGGAGACAACTAAATTCAAGGTAATCCTAAACTTGGAAGACTTGCCTGTTTCCATTTAAAACTGAAGATATTTCACAGATGCACTCTGTTGGGGTGTACTATAATTTGACAACTATTTCTTTGAAAAAAGTACTTTTTGGTTACTATTTGGTCTCCCAGCAGACTTTCATATCCACTTAACGTGCATATGGTACTACAGTGTCTTTGCAGTAAAATTGTTGTGCATGATACTTCGTGGCTATGTAATTAATTCACATAACATGTGAGTCAAACCAAAACTTAGCTATCACTTCATCGAAACATTCCTCAACAGATCATGAAACTACTCATATTCCAAGAACATCACAGTTAAATAGTTATATCATCTCCCTAACTGCCCAACTGCATCTACATTTTACGGCCAGCTTTCATGAGGTATATCACTTTTGTGGCAGAGCTCTTTGTTTTAAGCGCCACCATGAAGGACAGCCACCTGGCTGAGGTCAATGCCTTGCAGATGCCACCATGGTACACAGAGCCTAGTGCCATGGAGGCACTGTAAAGAAATGCTCACAGGAAAGCAAAGTAGGACAAAGAGAGACGATTGTACATGGAGAGCTATACTTGTATCATTTGTCATCACGATAAACGTGGTTGAATTCACTTTGTGTAATTCAATGAAGTGAGGTTAAGTGCCCAATTATCCATACCTTTTCAACTATCATTGACTAATACCTACTGCTGGTTTAAATATTCATTTGATATCATCATGTCCTTCCCCGTTAGCCGTGACCCAAATATCCACCAGGATTGGCTACCCGATCTCCATCTGGGTTGCTCACGTTACTCCTGGGCACCACGAAGAGGTGGGGATAGGAAATGAGGAAGGAGAGGCTGGTTCCCTGTAACAGCAAGCGCAAGGTATGTATTGCGCATCACTTCCTCTTTGCCCAGGGTTTTAGCGGTTTTAACAAGTGTTGCCAATTTCATCAACTTTATGTAGTCTAAATTGTCAATACTTGCCTCATTCATGTACATTGCTACCACCGTGTACGAAGGATAGATGATTCAGCAGCAACAGCATTACGTTACACCATATTTACATCCAAATCTCTTCTGATTTTGAGGTTTGCGACTTACAGTAAGTGGTAGTAATAATAGTAAGTGTGCTATAGTGTCATCATGGGCTGCTACTACCTACTTAGTACTTAGGGGGATAAGGGTGCGGAAGGGAGAGCGAATCAAATACTCTTAGGGAGTTACTATACTCAGCTTTTATTGGTGTTTGCACTTCAGTCCTTACACTTGCTCAGGGGAAATTTGAGACTGGCACGCAAGGAGGTAGGAGTCTGGGTATCAAACTTAAGTGGTAGCGACTAGGGAGAGGTGGTGCTGGTGGTTAGGGTCCTAGTCGTACCTGGTAGAGTTCCACACGAGCTGTCGTTCGAGGTCTACCACAGCTCCCCCATCAAGGTCCCAAATAGTCCCCGGAGGAGAATCACAGAAGTTCCCGAACGATGAACTCTTTCTGACCAAGGACTAACACACCGCACTCACTGTACAGCCTAAAAACTCTGCATGGGACAGAATTTCTGCCCTATATATCTAGCTCCTGGGGGTGCTGGTGGCAGGAAGGGGGTAGGAGCGGGTGGTACCAGGGGGGGGGAGCAGGGGGTAGTAAAGTACCCCAGTGCATGGTCTGAATGCTTGGAAATCCTCCTTGGACCCACGCATCCCAGGGCGGGAAAGTAGCATCACAACTTACCCGCCTGCAGAGTATCTACCGCTCACCACAATAGCATGTACCAACTATTCAGTGTGTGCTGCCCTGGTGTAAAATTGCCCTAAACCCTAGCTGAAGGTAAGGAAAAGGACCCCAAGGAGACTTGTCTCAGACACCTAGATGTCTGTGAGAGGCTATGGCTTATGCATTTAGAAATCTTAAGCTTATCTTGCAAAAATTACGGGATGGCATAAAAAGTTCCTAGACATGGACAAAATGATTCCCATTAAAACAATTAATGAAGCATGAAACCCTGTGGCTCCTAGTACGGTGATACCTAGTTTACCAAACCTATAAAACTGTTAATAAATTTATTAAAACCAAATGGATATCATGAAACAATAATGAGTTGATAATTAATAAATTCTTGCTTGTTAGCATTTCTCTGGTAATAACAATTGAACTGCAGTAAGGAGAGTACCTGCTGGCAGCACAATAGAAGGTATTAAAAAACACTGCTGGAAATATTTCCACAGGGGAAGAAATTGCTACCTAGAATATTGCCTACCTTGCCTACATAGAAAGATTATTACTCCTGGAGTATGGATTTCACACTTTTGGATTTTAAAATGACAATATCTATTTTTTGCAATTAAATGAAAACTGAAAATTTTCAAGCATGCGGAAACCCAACGGCTAAGTATGAATACTGGGAAAAGCCTGAGTGACGTCATTCTCGTTCCGGCTGCGCTGTGTGAGGCCACCTTGGTGCGAGGCTATGAGCACCGCTATGATAGCAGTTAGCGCTTGGCTTAAATAAGGATCAAACGAAGGAAACTTTCCAATCAATGGCAATTTTAATAGGTGATTATTAAGAGATATTTTCCTGAGCTCCGTGCCTCATGTATGCATTGGTAATCTCAGACGATGTAACGTACCTTACTACTTGTATAGTATCTCGACCACTGTGACTCAGTGGAGTGGCATCGCATGGCTGCCAATCCAGCCTTTTTCAAATGAGGTAAAAATTGAAAATTACCATTCATAAACACTGGGACTTCTAAAACCAAACAAATTGTATATTATGAATACACTAACGGTGGTCAACAAATCGCAATCAATGCCTTTCATTTTCTTTGGTGAAGAAAACTACCCTATTGAACCTAAATACTCAAAAATTATAAAAAGACTACAAATATAAGAATATTTTTATCACCATATCATACACAGCAACATAGTCACCATATTTACCTATAGATGCCGTGCTTTTTTCCAGAAATGCCAGAGAAAAAATGGGGGTGCACGACTTACACGAATGCTCCAATTTTTAATGTAAGCCGCGTTCCCTTTTCCCTCAAATTCTTATTGTTTACTTCTCCAGAGTTTAGCATTGAAACTAGGAAACCTTCGCATGAATAACATTTCTAACATTATCGTATATTCTAGTTGTTTCAGAAGTGACTCACTAATGTCCCAACAAGAGTAAACTACATTCAAGGAGAGACATGGACAAAGCACTAAGAAAATATGAGGAATTTCTTAGTTCAGTCTTTTGAAGTGTTGTCATAACTGAGATGCAGATGATTGAATATCTCCAGCATAAGAGGCATGTAGTACGAAGATTCCCAGTTCTATGAGAGGACATAATTTTGGAAGCATACACGTTCAAGTGGCTAGTTCCTGGGGTTGCCACATTCAGATGCCAATTTGCATTAATTCTTACGGCCACTGTGCCTAGTCGGATACAAAAATTACTCTTATGAATTTCAGTTTCTCCACAAGGATCTTCTCCCTCATTAATATTACATATCTTCTGTTAATAAATAATTTGAAAGGAATTTCCCTATCAATAATATAAAAGGAAGTTCAATATCAGGCCATTTGAATAAGGATTTAAATCAATCAACCCTGCTAAGTATATCACAACATCAAAAGTTCAACCACCAAGGTGACATACCATTACCTTAGTATGGGTGTATTCAGAGGAGATTGAGCTCAGAGCCGTCACTGTTAATTAGGGAAGACTGCTGCAAACCACATTTTCACCCTAATTGAATGGAGTAGTAGTTTTATTTTTACACATATGTATATGTCATAGCCTTAAATTCATAATTGCCAGGGTTGACATGAGGAATTATAGAACATTAGTGCAAATACAGTGCAATATTGGTAAGCGACACACATGCAACTTAAACATACTGTGGAAAACATTGGAATTATAGAAAATGTAGAGGAGAAAAATGCAGCGAGCCAAAATGCTTTTGATAGGTAAAATAAATTCAGGAATTTAAGATCAACTTTGTAGCAGATCATTAGCGTAAAATATATATTAACCATGCATCTGCCTCAAGTAATTTACTTGTATATCTTTATTTTCACAATACAGTGGGTCGTAAAACCACTTCACATATTATTAAACAACAGAAGACACACACACACCTTTACATCAAATATGAAAATGATCCTAGCAACAAACTGAAATTTTTTTCAATAGATACTAACAAAATTACTTTAGCAGTTAAGACGCATTATCCACGAAGGCCAGATTAATGGATATGTCCAATTACCTCAAGGACATATTACAGAAATTGTATTGTATTGAGGATGAAAGGGGTGCTAAACAATGAAAAACGCATATACAATAAACCTTAATCGAACGCTAAAATACCTCCTTTGCTGCAGCAATAAGGCTGAGCCATTTTATTTCCGTGATTAATACCAAAACCTATTTGACAATGGTATTCCTGATAGTTCATGCAGTACATTCACTGTATATCTTATTGGTTAGAAATGGAATAGTATGTTTTCTCCTCCCAAAATGAGTGAAGGTAGAAACATACAAAAAAGAATCTCATCTTCCGTACACCATTTATAATGTTAAGAGAGCAGCATCCAGATTATTCTGGCTGCTACCACAGCAGACTGCCGATTATCTGGCTACGGTATATCCGTGCATGATTTTCACTCTCCCCCAATATTTTCCGGGATCTTTATAAAAAATAAAATCGGACGCAAAATCATCGGAATTTCTGCATTATTGCTAGGATATACCAGACTTTTTACTTCCGTTAGATTCCCCTTTGTAAAACAGAAGCAATCGTGTGCTACCTGCATTCACGGGAGCATTGTGTTCCTGTTTTCCAAGCCTGGTGGTGTGCGACCGCACTCCGTGATCACGGATACACGCCCTGCAGCAGTTGCAACCCGGGCAACTTGTGCGAGACGCGACTCCGTGGCGTGGTGCCTGACAGTTTAGTTCCAACGTCGAGCAGTGGGTTTGAAGAATTCGTGCAAACCACTTTTCTGTATCCATGATCACACAGCCACGGAAGTGTAGTTTCCGAAACCAGGCATTATATGGAGCATTATTAATGCAAGTACCACCATGCTATTGCCACGAAAAATATCACAAACTGGTGAAGAAAGCTCTCAATGAGTCCGGGAAGCACTCTTATATAGCAGAATGACTGCATGAATTATAATATATTGTTTTTTTACGTAAATTATGAACATTACATGACATTTAAGTGAAAGTTTGGGTTATCCGTGTTTTCTGATTATTCGTGCAGTCCCTCCCCATCATTAGCCCGGATAATCGGGAGCATGCTGTATCTTGACAGCGGAGTACTCTGGATTTTCTATTCTCAATAGGGTCAGAACACAATATCGCCAACCAAAATAGAATCTGAATGACTTGTTGGACTACTGTAAGTATCAAAAATCAAGAATGAAAAATACCAGAAATATTAGAACTCACAATTTTCCCATAAAATGTGTATGATTGTCAAAATGTATGCAGTGAAGCAATTGAGTTAAAGGAACATTTTATACATCATTTCCAAGAAGCAAAATATATTCTATCGAACCTTATTCCCCATTAAAAAAAATTATTTATTTAAGGAACTATGAACGGAAGACCATATTGATACGCAAATACTCATCAGCATCCATGTAATAAATAACAGAGTAGTGCATTCTTCAGCTATTGTTTTAAAAATGAACCCACATTTAGTTTGACCGCTTAGCACATAGGATGGGGAAAAAACCATGCCTGTGAACCTTCCATACCCACTGTGTCTTGCCCACCTCATCACCTCTACAATGTGATGTGACAGCATTCAATTTGACAAAAAACCATTAATAGCCATTAGCAGGATTTGCTAGTGATGCTCTAAGGGCTGTTTTCCAGAGCATTGCTCAAGTCTTGATTTAGACTCTAACTCGAATCGATCACCACATTTGGACTACTAGAACCCACTGAAGTCTTAAAGCTAACTCAAATCTAATTCAGTCGCCAAATTCCCAAAAACCTCTGTTGTCCCACATTTATAAAAGATAAATCTATCATAAAAATAATTCCATGCATGACATTTTAGTCCAATAATATTTGCTAGTTTTTTATGAGCAGGCAAGCATAGGTGTCCAGAGTTAAGGTAAATTTTGTGACTGAATATAACCACAATCACAATAGCTCAAGTGAGCCCAGTTGAAGTTAGTTTCTAAAATATCTAACTTCAGCTCAACTTAAGTTTGAGATCTGAACCACCGAGATAGGGTGAGGATTCAAGATACTTTCCAATCTCTTCATCCTCCTCATACCTTATACCCCTTCCTGACCACAGATGGAAAGACACAGCCCACCTTAACCTGACCCTTAGGCCCCTATTAACCGAGGCAACCAGACACGCCACCGGTGGTGCGTCCAGTGGAACTGGTCAGTCGTGGGGCATAGAATCAAATGAGTTCTACTAGCCGAGGCAACCAGACGCGCCACCAGACTTTCCACCGAAACCAGTCGCCTGAGCCCCGCAACTGCGCCTTCCACTTTGGCACCTATTAACCAGACATGCCACCGGTGGCGCGTCTGGTTGCCTCGGCTAATAGGGGCCTTATTCTACACACCCATTTCCCTCGGACTCATACTTAAGGCAAGTCCATTACCCATTTCTTTCCACTACTTCCAATTTATATTGATTTTATTTTACAGCTGTAAAGGGACCAATTTCACCGCTGTAAAAGTTGTTACAGTTCTGAGAAAATTGTATAATAACCCTTGTTTCACTTATTTCAAGTTAGTTGTAGGCCTTATGACATTTCACATATGAAGCACTGTACTTAACATTACTACATACGGAATCACTAATTGGGTCATTCCATATCGACTCAACCAATTTTTGGGGGGTAACACGCCCACCACCTCAGATTTTGATTATTTTTAAAATAAATCATAGATGCACTAACAATCATGGGAGCAACTTGAGGTTTAATTTTCATGAAAGAGGGAGGGTAGTGCAAGTTACATTAAAAAATCAGTGTCCCTTTTTTGTAATTAGAAGTTGAAAAATTGGAATTTTTCAACAAAAACATTAGCGGAATGATCATTTTCAAAACATTTATCAACAAATAAATTCAAAATTGCCGAAAACCTCACTCCATTTTTAAGTTTGTGGTCTTTACCATGTTTACAGAGATTTTTATATAAAAATCTCTGTAAACATGGTAAAAATCTCATGTCACATGAAAGCTATATAGCTTTCATGTGACATGAGATTTCACTTGTGCATGTAGATGTGAATTTTCATGTGCATGAAAATTCACTTTATTGCCGATATTTGTCAAGAGCGCAACTTTTGAACGCTAATAGAAAAAAAAAGTTTCCAGGTAAAAATCAGTTTGATAACATTTTTGAAAACTATAGCAGCATGTTAATAGCCTCTAAAAATTTTACTAGCTTTGCTCATTTGCTTTAGGTTTTACAGGGGCACAAATATATGGTACCTAGTTTTAAATGATTTGACCGGTGCGCAGAATTTGTGTGTGTGCCTCATTGACTTCAAACACTCATATATTGGAAAATACTTGCAATGGGTCTTTAGTATTTTGGATTTTTCTTAACTAAAGTTGAAACTAACAACAGGGAAAAAATAATCAAAATCTGAGATGGTGGGCGTGGGACCCTGGTTGAGTTTACATGGAATGACCCAATTGTAAAGTAGTCGTAGATATCCCATAATGTAACAAGCTAACAGATACAGGGGCAATTAGGAAAGAAATATTCGCTTCCACCCTCCTCCACATCGACATAAGATTGCCTAAAATTTATATCCCATATTGGTTTCCGGAATGAGTGCGCGTAAGTGCCAGGCCCAATTTAAAAAAATATATGATTATCATCAAAAGCATTGCTATTTTAATATGGAAAGGACAACGAGTTCACTTAAAAAACCTAAAGTAGCTGGCAAAACCCAATTTATGAAAGGTCTACAACAGGTATGAGGAAAGAAATTACCTTTCCCGAGTCCATTGCAGAGGTCAATGGATAAAATGGCCCGTATCTCCAGCATATACATGACGATATATATCATTCAGTACATGGACAACAGCGACTGCGTTCCTTGAAAAGAAGAAATCACTACATCACCCAAAACAGAGAGGAGTAAACATCCTTGCCCAAATTTAATCGTCTTCCGATCACCGTATTTCTCCAGCGAAAACTGTTCCATTAACAATGAATTCCATAAGCTAGCTCGAAGACGATTAGTTTACACAAACGATTACCATGAACCGATAACTGACCACGCTTACAACCTGCTGAAAATTTCTATTCCCCCAGCCACGCAGTGCACTGGTGTGCACATCGGTAGTCACATGTCTCGGCGGTGGTGGGTGGTGGCGCGCATAAAAATGGGCGCGTGACTTTGAAGATAGTTAAGTTCTTGATGAAGACCGATGATATAAATCTTTATTCAAAAAGATGAAAAATACGAACTTGGTACAGAGTGTTGTTTAACTTGTTTAAACAAAGTTTTCTTACATTTTTGTAATGAGAGATCCCGAGACATCACTTAAATAATACATATTTGATTTATAACAGGTAAGGTTGCCGACAAATTAAAAAAACAGCCTAAAATTACAATGAAAAAAACTAAGAAATTTGATTATTACACAGCTTTAGGGGGTAACTTCAAAGAAAAATCTCCACATATGTTCCTCATTAACAAACGGGTAAACTAAATATATCACATTTATTTAATTCAAATCTCTTACCTATGAGATAATTAACTCCATCATTTAACCTTAAAACAGGTCCATTTGCAATACACATGATATATACATTTTCAGCGTAAATGCTTTTCTTACATATTACCATTGTATCAAGCAATGAAGTAAGTAAATATATGAATAACTTAGTGTATATATCTGCTAAAATACGATTTTATCTTTCCCTTGACTTTAAATTTGTCCAATCCTTTATATTTATAGCATATTCTGATTACTTAAAGCAAATGGAATCATCTCAAACCAGTTTGCAAGTAATTAAATGAATGTGTAACATCTTTTATCATCATTATTTTCATTAATGTGTGGAGCTGTGCTATAATGAGTAGAAAATATGCTTTTTTTGTAACAACTGCCCCTGATTTAGGGTTCCATAGGCCCCCTCTAGATGTTGGGGAAAGAGCCCCAATGGAGAATATGTATTCCTTCACACTCCTACATGTCTTTTAGAAGCTATTGTGGCCTACTGCTGCATCATACACATAAATATTCAAAAACATTGTCCAAATCGCAAGTTGAAGAATATGAGAGAAGAAATCTTGGTATGAATCTCATGGAATACCTTCTTCAACAGGCCTCTAACCTTGAAATCCATTTGAACTGGCACCCAGCGCAATTTTCAGATAGAAAGATAACTTGGTTTTAAGCACCTCAATCCACTCTATAAATATCACATAACAGTTCTGGACCAGCATGATTTGCTATTCACTGAACAGCACAGCGAGAACAGGTACATAGTAACAGGAAACTAAGCAAACCTCACCAACTTTACCAGGCAAGTGAAATTTAGAGCTAGTTGCTTGCTATTATAGAAAGGCAATTTTTCAGCTGAGATGTTCTGGATGCTTACTAAGGGTAGGCCATAGCAAACCCATATGGGTACAGTCTCAGCCTAGCAAAGAACCAGTCAAGTAATTTTTGCATTTCGTTATTGCCTGGAGGCCCTTAACTACTTCCCAATTCCATTCCCAAACTGTTAGCTTAACATAGGAATAGGTAGGTATAAGCAAAGGCATGTTTTAACATGCATGTATGTATGCATCTACAATATTTTTCATTAATCTCCCAAAAAATATAATACCAGCAATAATAAATACGCAATAAGAACTGGCCTAAGGTTTGCATGAAATAGATTATACATAATGTACATAGAATTAACTGATGTCTGAGAAGTAATTGCTTATTTACTAGCTGCATTTCAAACTTCTTCCAAATACATACACTCAACTTGATGTGAATTCAACATCATGAGGCCACTGAAATAGGGTAAAACAATAGATAAGTCCTCTAATTGTCATTGAGCAACCACGGGAGGGAAATAATCATGTTGCTTGTACATTTGGCAGGTGCATTGCTGAGTATCTCTTATATTTAACGTGTTAGTAAGAGGGCGGTTTATTTTCAACCTCCGATAGCTCAGCAAAAACACCATACAAGCGACAGGCGGTTACCTCATTGGTAATGCAATTGTACGTCCTCCCACGTAACCCACCCTCAGGTAATTTCTAACTTTAAGTTGTTAGTTTAAGGCCAGTAGCAATCACATTAACTACACTGCATCAATTGATTCTCCTGCCAAGTGTGCACTGCAGAGAGACTTGCCGAATGGCTTCACCATTGATATGTTTTGACCATAACGCTGATAAATGAGAATTTTTTAAAAATGGACTGAGGCTAGAGTGAGAAACATTACATCCATTCCCATTCAAAACGAAAGAAGAGACATGCTAACTTCTCGAAGTGCACATTTTGGATCACCCGCCGAGCAATGACGACCTAGTGCAGTGCGACTTTCATCTTTACGTTGAAACAAAGAATTGGCTCGGAAGGAAGTGTTTTCAAACGGTGATGAGCATCAGGACAAAGGTAAAATTCAATGAAAGTCATTGGCAGCAACATCCTATGAAGAAAGTATGGCAATGCTTGTCCACAGGCACAACCAATTCCTCAATTGCAGAGGGGATTACGTCGAAAGGATACCATAAGTGTGCTTTACATTTAGCTATGATATAATTTTTGATCAATCACTTCATCTTCTGTTCATGACCCATCAGATGTTGAAAAAAAAGGCCCTCGCATAATAAGATTGCTTTGTAACGTGTTAAAAATCAAGATCAGTGCTGGTTTAGGCTCAAGATATCTTTGTCAAAGATATTCCACAGGTTAAGGTACAAGGAGAATTTTTCCAGCAAAGACAAATCACACTGGTCTGCCCGTGATTATTTCCCTGGTATAATGGGCATATACAGCTTTTAGAATTTTCGGTTGTATGAGAGCATTGCGAGAACAAAATTTTGGATGACAAGTAGTTCCTGAACTGGCTGCTTTCAGATGCCAATGAGCTGTGCATTAATTTTTTCTACCACTGTATTAATGAATCTGATAAGATTAGAATTAGTTACAAGAAAATTTAATGGGGCAACTGAGAGTCTGACAAGGAGACGGACCGCCTCCTCTGAATTCTGCAGCTTTCTCACTCCTGCCATTCTGCATTCCCAATCAAAATTCTCCATTTTGTAGTAATCCCTCCCTTCCCTGACTGAGGTGTCCTATTCCCCCATTACTACCAGATTTTTCATGTCTGGGATTTCCTTAATTATATCCTCCAGCTGTTCATACACCTCATATACTTCTTCCTCCTTATGATTGCCAGCGGGTATGTATATTTGAACCACCACATGGATGGTGTTACGCCTGAATTTCTACCACCATAATCTTATTGCTCACCTGACCTCTACCTACCATTCTATGACCCATTTTTCTGTTTAATACTAAAGCTATCCCATGTTGACTTTCTTCCCACCACTATATAAAACCCTACATGTACCCATCACCCCAGTAGTCCCCACCATCCTTCCACTTCACTTTGCACAATTCCAATATACATACAGATATTTACCTCCCTTTATCCATTTGCCTTTTAATATTTTCTAGTTTTCCCACACTCATCACTACCGTAACATTTTATGCCCCTAAGTTCTTTGCTGCCATCTTCTTCTCCATCTTCCTTCTTGAATGCTGCTGCTCATGATAAGTCTACAAAAGATTTTTGCATGTTAGCAACCTCGATGATCTAGCTCCCTTTAGCAATACCCACACTTACATGTCTGGTAACATTTGATTGTGCACCCTGTTTTCAGGGAAGATAGCCCCACCAGTGTGGCTCTAGGGGTCATAGGAATGCACAAGCCTCTCCATCATGACAAGGTTTTAGCCCAAGGGAAAGGAATTACATAACTCTTAATGGGTAGAAAATTTTATATTTGAAAGTCTCACTACATTTAAGTATTTAGGAGCAGATATTGACCATAAAAACCTAGAGGAGACAGAAATAAAAGGTAGAACATTAAATGCCAACAGATTCCACTCAGCTTAACCCTTTCGCTGCTACAAGCGGGAATACCCGCAAAAAACATTATGGTTATTGCCTGCGACATGCGGGGATATTCCACGACTTTCAAAAAACTTTTCCTTTCAACACGACATGCGGGTAAATATCTACGTTTTCGAAAAACCCTCCCTTCGGTCGTAGGTGCTGTCATCTGCTCGAAATTCTAGCGGAACTACGTCCATTCGTGCGGCGACATTCAGCGGCGTCAAATGAATGATTCAATTCATTTTTTTCTGGATAATAGGCAAAATAATGGAACTGATGAAAAATCTATTGAAGCAGCAAAAGGGCTAAGAAGGGCTTCTAAAAAGCAAGATATTATCTAGAAAAACAAAATAATGGATCTGGAAGACCATCATAAACCATCAGTGTTCTTGTATATATCACATATATGGGAAATGCCAAAACAGATTTAATGACAGCTCATGGTTTTCGAAAGTATAATTTTAAGGTACATTTATGGCACAATAAACGAAGGCAGAATGTTAGGAATATGAACCAATATGCTACATGAAGACCTAGACATAATAAAACAAATTAAAAGCAGAATATGTAGGTGGGCTGGTGTTGTGTGAAGAAGAGAAAATGGTAGGATTAAAGTGGTGTCAGACGACCTGTCACGAGCAAAGCGACCTTGGCTAAACTGGAAAGATAAGATCAGAAGAAGACTAGTACTATGGGAACAGAAGTCAATTTAATGCAAAATCAAACAAGATGGCAGGATTCGCAAGGCCAAAAAGCTGAGGTTAGATTGGCTTAATAGGGGAGGTGAAATGCTAATGGGCAGATAAGTGAGATAGGAATGAGGTGTGACGAAGGAAAAGGGAAAACAGAAGACAAAAAAAGGTATTGGCATGGTGACTTACAGGAAATTGGATGCTGTCATCATTAGAAAACCCTTCCTTCCTCAATCCCCACCCCTTCAATCCTATTATTGTGGTATATTGACAATTCAGTCAGGTTTAGTCCAAATGCACACTCCTCAAATCCCCAAAGAGCTGCCTTTTTTATTTAAGGCTGAAAAATTAGAAATATCAAGGTCTATTAGATAAAGATAAAATTTTTTGGATCTATGTCACAATCGAGGTCAAGAACTTCAATAATGGAAGAACAATTAAATGTAAGCTTGAAAACCACCAGAATAAAAAAAAAATATTTAATGGTACAACCCAAAAAAAAATACATAAGGAATTAGAAGTGGTTTAGTAAAGTGAAAGTTAAATTATTTCCATGTAAATATTATTGTTGTTAACATTGAAAAAGATACTATCAAAAACTGAATGAATTGATCCACGATTATTTGAAATATTTAAAAATAATTGGGAAGATCAAGGTGATCTAACAATTAAAGCTTTCCTAGCTGACTGACGTGTCCTTGATACAAGTTCTGGGCAAAGCCTTTGGGCAGACCAAAAAATACTTTTTTTCCAATCCACAGATATTTCATCAAGTATTTAATATGTGAATTCCTACCATAGCTAAGCATTGAACACATATTTACAAATGTATTTTTATATAAGAATTATGTAATTTGAAAAATCATAATTCTTACTTTGACCCCTGGGTAAAGATAATTAAATTTGTATGCATTTACAGCATTTTATTTCTAATAAAATAAACAGAAGGCATAATGAGCAAATACAGTTCAAAATTCGGAAGCAAAAAATTGGCACACCAATAAGAAAATGTCTAGGCATAGCAATTTTTTCTTCCTTTTGTAACAAAGAACCAGAGATGCTAAAATAATTGACCTTCACTGGCTTAGGTCATGAACTAAATGTTATCTTGGTCAAATTCATGATGTGTATTCTAATATCAGTAAAGCAGGTTTTGCATTTTATGAATTTCTGAACACGATTGAGGAAATAAGGGCACAGGGCCGTTTTGCAGAAGCACGAAAGAAGGAGGGTCACATCGATTACAGCTAGGAAGATGTTACATAATAAGTCTTTCAACACATCAATATATAATCAAATATGTTAAGTGGCCATTACTCTTAACTTTCGCATGAACTTCGGACATTCTTAAAATAGGGAACTTTTGAATAATTATAGGCATGCCTTCTTAAACCAATGCCATCATTGAAAGAATGACTAGAGTAACTGCACTTGCAATGATTACAGGTGGTAAAGCCTAAATGGATAATCAAATAAGACAGAAAATCCATTTATACTCATTTTCCCTAGTTTTTTTACCTTAATCACCATGTCATGGTTGCTTAATGTCTTATGCACCTACTATTGAATTAATTGTTAAATAAGTATTTGCAAGATTTCAAAAATTTATAGCACTAAAAATCTTGACCCGAGGGAAACATGTGGCAAAAACATTTTGATGCCAAATTTGGAATTTTTTGGGCTAGATGCAGACACATTCAGCAAGAGTGAACACGAACATACCTATTCACATGAATTGGAAGAAGTTAGTTAGAAAAGGAGATTGGGATGCATGGTGAGAGAAACAACAGATTTACCTAGATATTCGGTAGAATGAAAATTGCAAAGATGATAAATCACTAAAATAAACCAAAATTTGAACTTAAATCTCCCACCCAACCAGGTTCCATCAAAGTGCTTTAATCTACCAGGTCATATTATTTCTCAATGGAGGTTTTTTTGCATCATGCCTGTAAGACAAACCACCAGGCTCAAATTTGAATGAACCACGAACAAACCCCAGTCAAGACAAATCTTTTTTGAACTTCACATGCACTACTAGTTGACTACATTAAGGTAAACTGTTGAATATTGCACAGTAATTTTGTTTACCAGACTATCATGGGCATAGCTTTGGTGGTCCTGACCCTACCTCACAAGAAGGCTCATGCCCTTTAAAAAAAATTCAATAAAATAGAAAAATGTTATCCAAAATTAGGTTTAATATAAGTTATGAGGTTAAATTTAACAATTCCTGGGGATATACACCCCCCTCGAAGTAGGGCTAACTCTCAGATACCACCCAATTCCCTGGCTACAACCATTTGGATTCCAGCAGATGTATGGTATATCAACCATTAAATAATTAGCACTGTACTGCATTTCCTGAATTTGTATGTAAAACTTACCACAAATTGGACACTTGATTTTTAAGAAACTGCTTATTAAATTTCAGCAGATGTGTCACAATTCCCTGGACAAAATACGATTTGTTGAAAAAATAACTTGTGTAGATTATAGTCCTCACTGTAACATAACGTAAACAAACCACCATGTTGTTTGTAAATAATTTAAAACTAACAATGGTAGTGAGGGACGGGGAGATTGTTGTGAACGGAAAAAGGGGAGTCGTGTATGGAGAGAAGGAAGAGATAAACGTGATAGAAAGGATCGGGAGAAAAATTAAAGAGTGGTGTATTGTGTGACCGGAGGAAGAAATACGGCAGAACCCAGGATCGGCAGGAGGAATTAAAGGACGAGGAGAAGAAGGAGGCGTCTACGAGAGAGAGAGAGACCGGAGGAAAGGGATACGAAGAGCTCAAGACCCCCACACTGGTGCAGTTCATGGCGGTGGTTCAGTGAGTGGTAGTACGGATAATATAAATGGGATTGTGATAGTCATGGTGGCTTTTTGATGTTGTTTTTTGCTCCCAAGTTTCAAATTATAGAGCTTGTTTCTGAATTGTACTGAAATCATTTGTTAAGTTAGTAGTGGATATTTAAAAACGTTACATCACCAATAGGCTAAAAAAAAAATAAAACAAAAAGCAAATCTAGAGATTGAGGTTAATACTAGCGCAAAAATAAATAAAACCAATTTTTAGTAACCATAATATCCATTTCTTTAAACAATACAAGCATCACCAGAGAGTCACAATATTTTACATATTGTATTCAAATGATAGGGTAGAGGCAGTGGCAACCAATGAGTTAAAACTACATATTGGATTTTGCTCTAACAAGAATCCTGAAAAAGCCACTTTGATTCTTAAAGAAGAACTACACACCCTATAGAAACAACTTCCCAACCAGCTTTATTACACTTGAAATACAGACAATCTCTTGGGATGACATGTCTAATCAAAAATATGTATCAAATATAAAAAGAAATATGTGATAAGGGCATCAACCCTTTCAAATCTGTGTCATAGTTCCAAGGCAAGATTCAGCTGGCTATTGTCTAATAATTCAACTGATGAGGATAGCTATCTCCAGGACAGTCTCTCCCCAATAATCTATATAACTCAATTTTTACTTGTGTTTAACAACAACTGGTCCTACATTGTCACCAGTTCCTTTATTGTGAGCACCATGGGACCCATCACAGTAGGGAAACTGAAAAAAGAAAAGTATTGGCATCAAAACATAAAAATCAGTGAAATTAATATCCACATGAAAAATCAAGTGAACTCCTACAGCACTAAATAGGATGACTAGCTCTATGACAAATGAAAGCCAACAATTAGAAAAAGTAAACTTAAAATTTTTGACAATACGAGAAATTTATTCAACTCTACATATTCTCCCAAAATAATAAAAACTAAAATAGTATTTTACATACAATTTTAAACTGAAATAAATAATGATTAATTGAAAAATATAAAATGTATTACCGCAAGCGACAAAAAATGGAACTGAAATTTTTCAAAACACATTGAAGATGAACTTGCTCAAATAACATATTGACTAACAATAAAATACATTAAAGGCCTGTTTACATGATAAATTAACACGTACGAGTTAATGTCTGCTTGCGTGAATGATTTTTATGGAACGGGACATGTACAAATGCATGAACTAAATTATAACAGGTTCTATTTTCGGTGCATGCATTCACACAAGTTGGGTGGTTACACAGTACATTTTGGCATTCATTCTCGCATTCATACATTTAGACATTAACCCGTACGTGTTAATGTACCATGTAAACAGGCCTTAATTGTACTGAGGGCATACTCTGAAAAATATTTTGATCAACACAAAATCTTTCAGAAAACAATAAAAACTTTATGAAGCATAAATGCTGAAATAATGCCACAAAAATCATATCATAAAGGGATATTTAATGTAAATTGAATTTATGCGACTGTCCATAAATTGCAAATAAAGTTGTCCATAAAATATTTCAAGAGCTGTTATTAAATTTACTTTCCCCAAAATTGATTGCCGAATTTCACAGTAAGTACTTAGCTTTCTTCTGGGTTGTTTCAGATTTAACTAGCAAACAAAATTCCTAAACACACCCACTTTAAAATTCCATTCACTTCCAAATTTAATAGGATAATTATGAAACATTTACACTCGTATGCAATGAAGAATTAAAAGCTCCATTAAATCTGAGCAGTTACCAGGCAACATTTCTCTTACACATTTCACAATTAACTTGTTCTTCTTCACATGAGGAAAAGTGAGAAAAATCAGAGATAGATATTTGAGAGACAGAGGCATAACAATCATTTGATGTAAGTACTTAGGAGCCCCCTGGGTACCATACTTCCATGAACCAAGGATAATTCAAATTTGATGACTATTGGCAAAAATCTTGTCTGTCTTCGCCAACTTGGAACAGGGGAATCAATATCTATTGAATATGAACATGAACTTCAGGTAGAGGCAAGCTATGAACCTGGATTTTGAACAGGATGGTTAGACACACCAATTTGGACTCAATTCATTGTCTCCCATTAAATAAATAAAACAAAAAATTAAATAAAAAGCCTCCTTTAAATTTGAAAGTAAGATATTCTTGCCATGACCAGGCAGAGACTTCCTCCCTGGATATGACTCATATATGGGGCCTACAATTCACATAACAGCAAATATACTACACACGAAGATACCAAACTGTTAGCATCCATTTTTCCTGTGAACTGCTTCGGATTGCAAGACTTTGAAATTAATCAAGAGAACTTCACAATCACTTATTAGAAGATATAATGTCATACCAAGGGAACCGAGTAAGACGTTATAAGATGTGAAAAAGGAGGAGGGCATATTGCAAGAACATGCACTTCAGGCAGCCATTTCCCAAATACCAATAAAATTGTGCCCACACAGCTTCAACTGCACTCTAACAACCCCAACTTTGAAGCAAATTCACTACGATACTTTTTGTCTGTTTCACGGAAGAAATCTTATTGCAGATGGATAAAATGAGCTTATTCCACCTGGCGAGGCAGTGATGTTGGCTCTAGGCCAATAAGTTCCCATTTTGAGCCCCGTATGAGCCTTGGATAAACTTCAGCTTGGTAAGTGCCAAAGGCTAACGTAATTCCAGAATGAAGGAAAAACAAAACATGAAATATTTTTATTATGTTAATCCGAGCCATCTCAAACTATTCATACACCCAATTAATGTATATCAATTGGCTATCATTATTTGTCCAACATCGTTAACAAGCACTCCAGAAAAAAAATTTTATATTAAAATAAAGCGTTCAACTTAAGAGAACTCAGTATAGAGCTTCGTAAACCTAAATTACGATTGTTGATGAATGCTGACGCGCACATAATAATATACTTTATCCAGTATTACCTACAAATATGAAATAATGATTGTTCTCGTGTATATCGAAGAGGTGAATTATATATTTTGAAACTGAATATCTGCCAACAAAGGCCGTTCAGGGACTCTTTTCTCTGAATGCTCACTTATTTCTGGGATGTCAAAAAAGGTATTTTTGCCAAAGTAACATGGTATGGGCATGAGGTGGAGTGGATTTGTCATGTTCAATTGCAGAATGGAACTTCAATTATTTAGTCTCTAAACCTAAATAAATACACAATATCATCTCGCAATTCTACTATCCATTACAATAAATGATCGGGTATGGGACATACCTTTTTACTCCTCCAGCAACGGCAAAATGCAGCTTTATCTTGGATATCTTCGATATCAAATGTGTCAACCACTTTCCCTTCGCCTTTTCTAATGCTTGGATTGATTGGGATATTTTTCTGTGGAAAAAAAATTCTATGAGAATATCGTACGATAAAAACCACTAACAAAATGTAAGATGAGGTGGCAAGCCTACCTTTACAACCCACTGCTTTGCAACTGGGCAAAATGCTACATAGGTAACATATGTAACACCCGCAACTGCGGCACCGAAGGGGATCAACGATAACCAATCCCGAACTAGAGGTTAAGGAAAAAAATCAAAACGTGGACACTTTAACTTAGGATTTAATCCAACGAAGGGCATGAAATGCATATAGAATGCATGCACTCTTCCAATAAGCCACGAATGGCAAATACGAAACTCAACAACAATTTTAGGCCAACATTCACGGCATGGTGAATGACTAAACATTATGCATCCTTGTTTAAATTTCACAATATGTTTCAAAATTAATATTAGTTAATATATAACACCATTTCTGGAAATAACTAAAGCTAACGTTTACCTCCAAGTTTAAACCATCCTAAAAACGAATTCGGAATGGGTAATCCAGACAAATAATTCGGGAGGGATACCTTCACGACATGAGATATGGGCTCCATGTTTCTTTAATACTATCAACTCAAACGACGCACTCGATAGAAAATATAAATGGTTAAATAATTTAAAACGATTTAGATATATAAATAAAATATAAATATGATTTTTTACCCTTTATTTTAGTCGTAACACGTCGAAAAAGTAAATGATCTTTAAACTGACTACTAGAATAGGTGACTACGTAGCTCAGTTGCTAGTCAGCTCAACATGGCTGAGGAGGTGAAGTTAGTGGAGTTACGGAGAAGTGATTCTTGTGGTTTAGGATTTTCAATCCTTGGAGGAGCTGGTTCTGAATTGCCGCCGATCATTTACGACATCATAGAGAATTCGCCCGCGGCTGAGTGTGGCGAGGTGAGTGGGTTTGTAATAACAATATGTAACGGCGATCCGCCAAGGTGCAAGTCCCTCCTACGGGTGACGTTAGGTGTTACTACTCAGCCGGGGTGGCTGCTGTTATGTTGTGGTTTCACTTTTATTTAAGCTTTTCTGCTAGTATGGTAATAAAGGTTTCGTTGTGCATTCTGTGAAAGAGAGGAGCGTATTGATTTTACCGGAGGTATTATGTGGCTATGTTTTTGTGTGCGGTTTTTCGAGTTGTCCGTTAGCTGGTTGAACTGCATTGTTTTCATCCTGCACTATTTAGTTGCACCTGGGTTCATTCCGTGGTGCCAATTTCCTGGATATGCGTTAAAGATGCATTTTCATATCTGTTTCCACTGCTTCTGCATCCTCAGGGCAGCGGTGCTATGGTCAGATGTCATAATGCGTTTTTCGATGCATGAATGTGTGCTCTTTTCGCCGTATGTGTTCTTTCGATTACCATTTATCAAGTGTACCGAGAATATTTATTATAGTAAGCGTTTGCTGTGTTTAAGTCACAAAAAGGACGTTGGGGTGAATGGAATTTAAACTACGAATGTGCAGGCAAAATGTCAGGAGCCCATCAAAACCACCCATGGTTACACCCTCGATATCAATGTAGGCTGGCTTTATTTAATTTATTCAACATTTACCTTTGAGCACTCTCTTTCGGCATTAGATTAATGCTGTCTCCTCGCGTGATTCTGTCTGATAGCATATTTTCAGGCGGGGTCACGATATTTATCTCCGAGAAATTCAAATGAGACTTCTCAACTTAAGCTTATGATTCGTCTTCATATTTCGCTTTCCTGATTTTTAGCCCCAGTGTGTCCAAAGTTTTGCATCATCAGTTTTGTATCCCACTGCTCTCTGAATCTGACCTACCTCCTTGTTAGTTATTGGAAATTAAATAAGGATTTCAAGGAAACACGGATTTTTTTTCGCGTGAAGTATTCGCGCTCTGCTATGACCTTTGATTTGGAATTTGAAAAGCATTCTTCGGTGCGTTTCCATTATTTGCTGCATTTTGTCATTTTTGCATTTCTGTCTCTAATATCGCTTTCGATGGTTTAACTTATAACTAGTTTTTCAATTTCTCGTGACTGCAAGCTGAACCGTCCATCCAGGCACCAGTGAAAACGTTGACCTCTATTGAAAGAAAGGGTTACTTCTCATGGAGCGCATGTTTTTTTGCAGAAAATGTTACGGGGTTGGTAGAAGTCGCTATTTCTGGTGAGGAGGATTACAATTTAATTGTTTTAACTTGAATTTCATCTAGCTGCCTTGACGTGTATCTCCTGGACCACTGTGTTTGTTGAGGTGAAATCCCATCGGAAGAGCCAAAATCACTGTTCTTCTTGTAAATCCTTTTGTATTTTTTAATTTCGTATTGACTCGGTGAGATGTGTTTCATGGGTGCTATGGCGAAGTTAGCTAGGCTGCTGAGCCATTGACAGTTGCCAATTTTGCCCAAATCCTAGGATAATCATTTTCCCAAAAATAGTTTTATGTGGGTAATAATGACAGCTTATTTCCGGCTAGAAATGCATAATTTGTTGTATTATTTCAACTGTCGTGAAAGGGGGCAGTTTTTGTGTAGAATTCTTTGATTATCCTTAAAAACAACTTCGGTATTAACGTACGATCGTGGTGTGCCGAAATTCTCAAAGTTTTTATTTTATTTATAAAATTTTATCATGAGTTTCTGACTATTTTGCGATCACAATTAGTATTTTCTGCCTGATTCCCCCGATACTTTAAGTTTCCATTTAGTTGGAGAAAAACAGGCCTCCTCCAATAATTTTATTGCGAGAGGAAAAGTTAGATCATCTGTGAAGGAATGTGTTGATGAAAAAAACAAGGGCGAATAGGCTGAATACTAGGACTGGTTAAGGATTTTTACGTTTTTGCATCATTGCAAATTGCGATCGTGGTTCTGAGGGAATAGCTGCATTCGAAATGAGACTGCTTATCACTGGGGTTTAAACTTTCCTTTCTTTTTGGGTGTTTGGATGACTATTTTGTATGATGCATACCTAATACGTTCATTCATTCCAAAATGTTCTTTATTTTCTATTGATATCAAAACTCATACATTTTTCTTTTAGCCATACTGCATCACCATTCATGATACGTCATATTAAATTGATAATATTTTCATAATATTATTATTAATAAAGTTATATCCAGGAATATTTGCTATTTCTGTTGTATTGTCTGCCACTGCATTTTCTTTCTATTTCTGTGTGACCAGTAAACTTCCTTTGGCGTTCGTATTAGGGGCGAGTTTGATGTATCAACCTTAGAGTTTATATTACCATGCAAACTTTATGGTCCTAGCGACGGCTTTGCTGCTGGTAATTTGTTGTTTTATGTAAATAGTATCACGAGAAAGCATTCTATGGCTACTCTATCGCGCTTTTTTTCTCATGGTGCCGAAATAACTTGTTCGCCTCTATTAAAGAATGTGGTTGAAATTATCAAGAAATATTTATGTTCGTGATTTTAACGTCAGATTCGTTGTACCATTACCGCAATGTCACATAGATGTAACCCAAAGCAAGCCACATCTGTCGTTTCGTAGCGTGACACATGCTGTCATAGCGGTGCTCTTCGTTGTAAACGAGACCCGATAAGTACATTTGTACTATGCATAGGTGTTGCATTCTAAATTAGACCTGTCTTGAGAATAAAAGCTAGGCGCAACCTTTATCGACGTAGATGTCTTGTGCATTTTAATGTCTTCTAACGATTACCTTGACAATGGGATTGCAGTAATACAAGTGCTGTTCTGCAGGATTCGTGGAGTGGTCGAACCGTGGCGTTGGAATAAACATTTCTTGGCGAACCTCTTTCTTGCTCTTTGTCATTAACGTATTAACGCTTAGCGATGTTAAACCGCACCCAAATACATTAATTTGTATTGCTGCGCTGCATATTCCATCCAACTACCTGTCACACGAAAACGTATCAATAGCGTCAACAAAGGTTACCAAATAGTACGCTCTCCATTATGATTTGTCATAGTTCTTTTCTCGAACGCGGGGAAACATTTACTGCCGTAGCTCTGATTGAGCGGCAGAAGTGGATGGTTGCCTCAGGAATGTCCACATTTTCTGCGAAATATTGCCATTTCGTATCGTTTATATGCCGTTTTTTATTTCACATTTTTGTAGTAGGTAATGTCGTTTAAAAATATAAGATTAAGTTTTTTACTCATTGCAATAGCATGTGATTTATTGCGTTATGAAAATTTATGTCATCGCGTGGTTGCCATTTGGCACCGCTTGGCGCTTCCCATGCTATTGCAGAAATAAACTCTCGCGTGATTTTATATCGCCATAAAATGCGTTAAATGTTTATTTTATTCGTAGTTCTTGATTTAAATGCTGCAAATGCGTCATTTCTCCCGTTTTGTATCTGTAGTTGTTTACTTTTCCGTATTTTGACGGTGCATAAGGTGCTTTCGCTCCTTGAGTAGGAAGATGATGAGATCACTGTTGGCCGAATTTTCATTGATTCTCCTCATCCACACGTTTGCTCTGATTAAGATTCTACCGATGAGGAGGACAGGTAAATAATTTCAGTGGCCGACTGATGCAAGCTCGCTTAACATGCTTAAGACGTTCTATCCAGCAATCTGCGATTGGGGGACTATCATAGGCAGATTTAGGGGGTGAGGGGACGGGGGCAAGTGCCTCCCCATACGCTTAAAAAAATAGACAAGATTTTTAATGCTGTTATCATCGTGTTCGTTTTTTATATTACGGAGCCTTAATCATTTAATTTTTACAACAATAGCTTTCATATTAAAATAAAGAGAATATTTCGCATATTGATGGTTGTACGCTGTTTTTAATCTCAAATATAAGAAGACCGTTTGCCTGTCATGCTCTTGTGCTCCACCCCAATAAAAAAATTCTGGATCCGGCTTTGGGGACAGTTCATTTGTTTGCGAATCAGCGACCGAAACCTCACACGCTTCCCGTGGTGCCGACACTGACGATGTGTTTTTGCTTCTGATAAGGATCAAAACTTAATAGATAGAAATTCAAGCGACCCAAAGGGATATCACAAAGGTCAATGGATCAGCTCCGATGGGTAGACGACGATATCGCAAACAGAAGTGGGCTATTTCTTCAGCCTGTTTATTCATCATACCGAGGAAAACCATCATCTCAATTTTTTTAAAAGGTTTTCAGACGATGATGATCATCATCACTGGTGAACAATCCTAAAATAGGTTTGGTGCAGCTCTCCACTCAATTCTCCTGCCGACTTAGCTTTCACGCCTGCGTATTTCTTCTCATTCACATCCTTCTTTACCTCTTCCATATATTTTGCTCAAAGTCTCCCTTTTCCGTTCCTGCCATTCGCTTGTCCCTCCACGATTGTCTTCATCAGGCCATCATGTCAAAAAATGTGGCCTATGGTTGATCCGTCTTCTTATTAATGTTTTCATGAGGCTTCTCTAATGTCATTCACTTCTTAATATTTCCTTTTAGATGATAGACTTATATATCATTTATTAATTGATACGAGACGCTATGCACACTCTACAGATAACTTGGACCCGAAAGTGACGTTGGAAGAAATGAAAGTTTTCCGAGGAATACTAATAATTTCAGTGTATAACGCGGTACCTGGAAAACTAAGGTACTGGGAGAATGACGCCGATTTGTGGAATGACATGATATGCCATAGTATGCGTCGTTATGGGTTTATCCAAATAATGAGAATCATTCATTGTGCTGACAACACTGAAGTTGAACCAGTGGATAAGTTTTTCAAGCTTCGCTCCCTAATAAATATACTAAAAGATTCGAAGAACATTACCCTCTCAATGCAAGGATTTTGTTTAGTCAATGCTTGAGTATTACGGTTGTAAACAGTAATTTAGGAGGACGCCCATATAATTTGGCTTCAGTCTGGTGTAAAAAAGTACCAGTGGTTACCGTGAAAATTTCCAAACATATCAAGGAGAGAGTGTAAACGCGAAAGAGGAATACGAAAAAGCGGTTGGAAAATGTACTGCTCCACTCCTGTTGATGATTTACGAACTTCTACCTGAAGATAAGGTGCCTATAGATTTTATTCTCATTTTTTTCAGGCTAGCAGATTACATGCAGTGTGATGACTGATCACTCCTAGTTACAAAAACCGAAAATCAAAGAAGAAAATGTACTTATGAATTCTGTTCAAGCCGGAAAAGGACTAAATGCATCAAATGCAAAGTTGTTTAGTCGATTTTCACTATCAGAAGTGAACGAAGGCGTCTAAGAAGCGTTGGAATTTCAAAATAATTATTTGGGAGGTATCAGATTACCGGATTGAAAAATATTTGAAATAAAAATACCTATTTTCCCCATGAATGCAATTTTTAAGTAGTGCCTCATTGGAGATAATAAAGATGCTAATGATTAGAACATCTTCGGACAAAATTTAGATTTGAGCCTTGGTTTGGGACATGCAGGATTGCTGAAGTAGCATGAAGCCTAAAAATAATCCTCAGGTTGCATAATTTTCTCAATCGGGCGTGCAGTCGTAGCAGAAATGGAGTAGGGTCCATTTTTGCCACCTTGTGGTCACGACATTACTCGATGCATTTATACGATGACTTTTGAAATGAACTTCTGCGCGTCCATTTCGATGTGCAACTATTTGCCTCGTGTAAGCTGGGATTTTGAACATGCTTACTGTTGTGATGACTCCTAATTTTGTGCATCACTGGCCTTTTGAATCCGCGGTTACTCCGGTTGGCAGGCCTGCGTGCTGCGTTAGGGGTCAAATGAGGGAAACGTTAATTAAGAGTGTTCTGCTGGCACTCCCAGCATCTCGATCGCTGCGGTCGTTGCGACGAATAAATTCCCGGCCTTCCTCCCAATCACCCTGCTTGTTACTCGCGATTCCATTCCGGCCTTTTTCGCGAACTTTTATATTTTTGACTATACTGCCCTCCGCGCCTGTACTCTCAGCCTCCAAATGAACTCTTCCGTCAGGTTTTCGTAAGGCCGTTTTACACTGGGCACGTACTTGCACAATCTGAAGTGTGTACGAAGGCGCAGTCAAAATTGCGTAAAGCGGTGAATTGCTGGAAAACATGCGAGAATGCGTGGAAGTGAGATGTGAAATAGCCCCTGTTGTAATTTCGTTCGTGCATTCGCGCAATTCCACGCCATTTTAGAAATTGATGCACATCTGACCTGCGCAATTCCGTGGCCTGTGTAAAACGGCCGACAGTATGGTCGGAGTAGCGTGTTGGCTAACGTCTATAACACACAGTTACTTTTCCCTTGCAAGTTGCAGATAGTATCTGTGACAGCTGAAGTGATGGGTCTCGAACGCCATAATTTTGGGGAATAGCGGCGATGATTCTCAAAGCCTCATTCTCGCGGTAATTTATTAATTATACGTAAAGTATTTTACCGATTAAAGTAGGTTTCTTTGGATCATATGAAGAATCGCCCTGTCCTGTCTCTCCTCCAAAATTGGAGTTCCCTCTTCAATTTGCGAATTTACTTTCATTCCATCTAACTAAACATTCATTCACTTTCATCCAACCTCATCCTTTCCCCTGCTTACTTTATATTCTTCCCCAAAACGTGATTTTTCCCCTATCCCCTCCCCGCTCATTACTCATTCCATCCTAAGCCTTTGTGTCCTCAGCATACACGCATCCGTAGCTTAAAGAGCTGACATTCAGATCCGACTCTTCGAAGGTGTTTTCTTTAAAATATTACCCTGTCCCGTCTCTCCTTCAAAATTTGAGTTCCCGCTTCAATTTTCAAATTCCCTTTAATTCCATCTACGAAACGTCATCTCTTCCCCTGCCTCTCATCAAGTCTTTCCCACATAACGTACACAAATTAAGGGGAATTTAACCCACAATGCGATTTTCAATTATTATTACTAGTAGGTTATCGGTGTAGGTAGATTTATTTCGAAAATGACTCTCCAATTTGCCTGATGACCCTTGCCTATCCTAAATTCCTCATCGGATTTCAGTTTTGAATTAGAAGAAAATTAGAGCTCAAGCCATCAATTATCATATCAAACAGTCGTTTGTGTCGAAATTGGGCTCATAATCTCCGAATATTTCCGTTTCGGGAATTGGGGGCCGCAATTATTTTTATTTACCGAGGACTTCCTTGCCTCCAATGCTGGTCAGTTATATTCTAAATACAAATCAGCGATTATTCGTTGGCTACAGGTCATCAAGTTAAAAATCATCGATTGAAATCATCGAAATTATAAAAATGGATGTGGATATTGCTCGCTGTATGTCTGTAGTTACTTCCAGGCGTACCTAAGCTTGTGGAACTTTCATGGGGGAGAGCTTTTGTCTGTTTCTCCCATGCCTTGGTCATTTGTAATATCTAGGTGTCCTTGACTTCGCCTTTTCTCCTGTTGTGACAGTGCTTGATCATCGCCGGTTAAGTGTCTTGCCAATTCCTCTACGACGGGTATGTTTTTCATTCCCTGTGAACTTTGCACTTTATCTTGCCCCACCCTGGCGGTCATCGTTCTTCCTCAGTCTAGATCAAAATATATTGCCTTGGTGTCGGCAAACCTTGGGTCACGACCATGCCAAAACTTGGCGTTGTAGAGGCCTTTCTCCTCTTTTCGCTGAATAAATTTACTCCAAAGAATTCCTTTCCAAATGATGGAAAATTACGTCATAATGGAAAAGTTTAGTTCGGACCTTCAACCGTGACGGTAAGAAGATCTAGGGAGTACCGTAAATTTCGAACTCGAGTGAACGTACCAGCTCACTTGGAGGGCATAACGGCCCCGATAATTCGAAAATTTTAATTCGTGCTTTTTGAAGCCAAAATTCGCCAATTTTGGTCTTGATTATATTTTGTAGCTCGTGTGAAGCCATGTTTTTATGGAATACCCTGTGCAGAAGGTGATTCTGGACGAGTTTCTTTTCGAGGAAATTTTAACTGCGCTCCAGAGTGAGGTGCATATTGTACTGGAATTGGTGTAAAACTGTTTTTTTATCCTAAGTTTGGTAAAACTCGCCAAATTTTACTCATTGGAACCGTTAGCGAGTAATATTTCGATCATAGTCACGTCATGGCTCTGGGTAACAGGAGCTAACTCTTAAATCCTTCCCTTCGTTATATTGTAATATGTAGTTTAATGGTTTTTGGGTTGTGATGATCTAGGACATTCTTTTCATGGCTTAACGTGCAGTCATAGTGCCCCGAAGGAGCCCCCAGCATTTTGGTGTTGAGGATGTTATGGAAATCGTATTCCTTTTTAACTTGCATTGAGGGTTTATTCATTTCCCAATCTTAAGGTGTAATTACCTGGTATACGGATTGATCAACGGTACGTAGAGTTCATCACGCTGTTGGGAATAGTAAATTTCACCTAAGGAACGTGACAACTCGCTGGTGCAGCCGATGCACAATTTTGTAAACGTGGGTTCGGAGTGATATTTATTTTCTCAGAGATAATACAAATAGGGAGTCTAAATTGAGTTACCTGGTCAAGATTTGGATGTACCTGAAGTTACTTATCTGAGTGCGCATAAATATCCGTTTTTGGGAACTTTCTTAAGCCAGAGGTGTTGCAAGAGAATTTTACCGCCAGAAGGTGTTTAATAATAATTATTATATTGCCATTCTTATTCGCTCCTGTTTTCTGCGCAGAGATGAAATTGAGCCATTGTGGGTAAATTGTTTTAGTGTTTTAAATAACTGAAAGCGTCAAGGCCGCATCAAATTAATATATTTCTTAACATGTTCTACAAACATTTCTATGCCTTGATACTCAATGAGGAAAATATTTTTTCGTTGTTCGTAAACGTCTACTGAAGAGAAATTATTGCCTGTTACTTTTTCATGGCGAATAGCTACATATTTTGTGATTGGCTGTAAAATGTTGGCAGTGTAACAGATCCTTGCAAGTGTCCAATTACATATATATTTACTCAATTTGTTTGGAATATTTATCTTGAAATTATAACATGATACCTTGAAGGACACATTCCCAGAGGATTTGGATTGGAATCCCAATTTGCGTCGATACGTTTCACATGAAGACGTTGTTATGTGTAACAAGTACAAAAATCCTGTCGTACGGTGTTGAATTCTTTTTGATCGATGGAACCTACCCACTGATATCATTTGGCTAATTTATATTTTGGTGCTTATCATTTTATTATTACTACCAGTGCGGGTGTAACGTATTAAGTATGTTGAAATTGGGAAGGTTGTACTTTTCTTTGATGGACCCCGAGTAAAGCTCACCGCATATTAGATAATCCCGCGTCCCTCATCTTGTTCACTGCTGCCACCTACCGGCCGTATGGTGACTCTCTGTGATAATGATCTCGTTTTCCGGGATATTTTGACCGACACGCTTCATTTGTCACTTATTTTGGCGCGCTGAAATTTTTGGAGATTTAACTTCTTGATGGCTATTTACCTCTCCAGAAAAATATGCTTACGTATTTGAATATTGGTGGCGGCAAGATACCGGTTAAGATAAGTTTGTATGGGGCACGGCATATCAGTTTCATTAACTTCTCATACCTCTTCCCAATATCGCACCGAATCCCACTTTTAATTCGTCTCAGGATTGTATCCATGATTGCATTTTATCCATAGACTCCGTTTTCTTCCCCCTTCTGTATCTCTTCTCCACTTATTATTCGCTCTGTCCACACCCGGAGATATAGAGTACACAATAGGCAGTTAGGATAGGGTAGACCTCGGTGGAGAGGGGTCCTTACCTACTAATCCAGGGGTTGCGGGTTTGAATCCCGCCTATCTCCCCAATCCGGGGCTAGGATATATGTGCGTGCCTATCAAATTAACTGTAAGAGAGGACTTAATAGTCATAGATTCAGTTCTCCCCTCTCTGCCTTCCAAAACGGTATAAATAAGCTCACAAAAAGTGTATTTTCACTTTTGAGTATGACATTGTGTTCAGTGTCGAAACCTGAGTTTGACCATTAAAAAAACTTGTGGAACATACATAATTAACTGCGTTTCTGTGATTATGTTTCCTGTTACACAGTTCCACCAAATATCGCCATCCACCCTTAAGTTGGTTAAGTTCAGTGGATAAAAGAAGTATTTATTATTATCCCATTAAGCAATATCCTTGACTTATCATGTCTGCCATCATGTCTGATGCTCTTCGTTCATTTCCTCTCTCGCCTTCTCCATTCTCCTCCATGCTCACATCGTCTTTTGGCAATTCTTATCCTCCGTCCTCTAGGTCCTTGTTTCTGCTCCGTGATGCCTACGCTCCATTTAAGGCTGCTTGTTCGTATATTCTATACTCTTGTCCTTGATGCTCATCAGTTCTTTCCTATTTATAATATCTACTTTGTCAACGCTATTCTATTCTGAGATCTTTACTGCTGTCAGTTTTCCTTTAACGTGCTACCCAAAATCTTCAATTTTTCTACTTGCTCATATTTTTTGCCTTCTACTTTTATTAAATCTCAAATTCTGACATTTCGGTGTTGTGCAAATTATATTTCAATGACGCATTTTATCATATTTTTCGAAATGATTGTAATTCCTCTTTTAAAGGTTAAAATAAAATTTGAGGATTTAAAATCGTATTTTACGTAAGAACGGAAATAAAGCGGATTAACATTTCCTTGCATCCGTGATGATCAAGGTGCGCAAGTTGAGGTAAGAGTTGGTGGGTGGGAATCAGTTTAAGTGCTTTTTGTTCTAATCTGTAAATGCGAGACTGCACCAATTGTTTGGTTGAAAATTTGAGTCCGTTGGAGGTGAGAGCGGGATAATGGTCTCATTTGCGGGAAAGACAATATGTAATTTTTGCGACTTCTTCTATTAAGTCAGCCTTACCACATGAGGACAAAGAATAGTTTGCCAATATGCTCCTTAGGATTTCATGGGGCATATAGTGCCTAAAGCACATTTTATGGATTTAGATTCCTCATTAGGTAATGTCTGTCGCATCAACTTCTATATCTATTTGTTAAAAAAATATGGTACAAGGCATATGAGTGATCTTTTGAATGTTCGTTTTTTCTTTTCATAATTTAATTCTCACAACTCGTCCTCTCCTTAGCATAAAAGGTGTTCGTGCAGTTGTGCCACAGGAATTGATAATCTTCATACAGTGCTCAAAATTCTTACTCTATACCAAGGGCCAAGAGATTACGCTGCCCTGTTGGGATTTCAACTTTAGGTTCAACTAATATTTTTGTCAGTTTTTTCTCCATTGGTGTTTCTGTTGCCTTATCTTGGAGCAAAGTTTTGATCGAGTTTCCCAAGGACTGCTGTGTGGATTTATTTTCGATCGCCTTGATTTTTTGCTGCTTTCTTTGCACTCTTCGCAATTGGCAGTATGACTGTGCATATATCCATGGGTGTGGAGCGAAGAATCCTAAAATATCCATTTAAATATAATATTCCACTACTAGATGATGTAATAAAAATTATTTAAATTATTACTTTTATAGAAAAATATATATTCCCTCTGATTCCAGTAGCTAATCTTGGGTTACAAAGCTTGCGGGATGTGCTTCTTGTTCAGTTTGCGTTTTTCCGGCAATTCCAGTCGACTGTAACACCTTTTTTCCCTAGCATATTCTGAATCCCATCCAGTCATAATGGGCTGAAAGTTCAATTAAGCGAGTGGGGCGTATACATTTTTACCATTGTTTTATCAAAACGATTTTCATATTTGCTTTTCGATTTATAAAAACGTATGAATTGTTTGATTACCGGTGGGCAAAATTTATATAATTTACTTGATATTATCTCAAAAACAGAATTTATTTCTGTAATGTGTTTAATGTTTCCTGAAGAGCCAATTATGAGCTTCCTAGTAGCTCTCCGTGCGGCAAATCCTTCCCGGGCGGCTGTGTCACGAAGGTGGGGAGTCCAGGGGACATCAGAGGCGACGGAACAGTTCTCCATTTCCCTCACTTTTTCGACCGAAGACAATCCTCGTGAATTGGTTACCCCAATCATCCCCTCACATATAATATCCTTTCCTCGCGTTGCTATACTTGTGTGTTAGAAGCCTTGACCTCCTTCCTGCCCGCCGAGGATCCTTCTACTCATCGATCCATCGGCTCCCACCCCGCCCTCTCCCCCACCCACCCTCCCCGCCTCCTCTTCCGCCCCCCCCTTCCCCTCCTTTGCCCTCTTCCTCCTACTCCGTTTCCCTTCGCTTCCACCCTAGTGATGGGCCAAAAACTTTTTATTTTAATTTTTATTTATTTTTTCATTTATCAATGTTATCCGTCTTGAAATTTTTCCATAAGAAGTTACCTTGCCAATTTTTTGCGTTGTATAAAAAAAAATGGGACGAGGAAGTGCTGGAAAGGAGTGAGTAGAGAAATCGTTGAAAAGAACAAAGAAAAAGACAGAGGTCTTGGATAGATTGAGTACCCTGCGGGTAAGGGATGCTTAAAACCGTGATAGATGGAGTGATGATAGAAAAATGGGAAAGGGAGAAGAAGAGGATTGGATTTGTGGATGGAATGTAATAGAAAAGTCCTAAATAAGAAGTGAAGAGGGAAGTTCGATATAGAATGGGGGACAGGCGAGCGCATTTCGCATGATGATACATTTGATTTCACATGCACAAATAGGACATCTTTAGTAAAATATAATTATAGGAAGTATGATAGCAGTAGCCTTAAATCTACTCGTATTAGTTTCTTTGTTTTTTAAGACCAGCTTCGAAGAGTGTAGCAATAGGTGGCATATCGTGAAAACGTGGTATAATTTTTATCTATTTTACCGAAGAAATAATTATCCATTAAGAGACAAGTTGCCGGGATGGCCTATGTAAGGATAAATCACAATGCTCATAATATGAGAAGCGCTGTGAATTATTCTAAATGGAATGAAAGCTCATTGGAAGGGACAATGAAGAAAAAAATACTAAAGTTTAAATGGAACTGCAGTTTTAGTAAGGATATTTTTTGTTATTTCATCCGTGAAATAAAATATTTTCATAAAGAAAATATTTATCCGAGAGTAGCGCGATGTAAACAATTTATTTCGCCGGGATAAATCAGAAAGTATGGTATAATGTGGAGTAGGAATTGTAATCAATTGAATTGAATAGGTAGAAAATTCACGAAGACGTTCGGTAGCCAGCTTCCCAAAGGTAAAAGTATAAGGAAATTTCAGAGAGAATGATGAAATCGTCGACGGAATCGCAGATGTGTCTGTTGAAAATCGATGGATAATATATCAAAGGAGCGTGTTAAAGCTCTTCCCTAAAAAGCAAGCTAAAACCCTCTAGGGTTTTCATTATGTTTCTGTTAAAGTTGCTTTGTATTAGTTTCTCTCCTCAAATTGCGTGGTATGTTTGCACCTAGCGTCGTGTAGCTCTGTCATTAGCTCGGTGAATCTTTTAGTTTGTGAGTTTGGCAATGACAGGGGTTCGCGTAAATGTTTGAGAGGTCTGGGTTTGCTTCTCTCTTCTGATATCGCTGGATTTTTTAGTTGTGGAGACAAAATTTTGAAAATGGATTTTCAATAGTTATTCGTCAGCACTGAGTTTAAAGTCTCTCCTCAAGTAAAGTGATATACTATGATATACTAAAGTTATACCGTGTTATTTATTATCTCCTAAGTATAGCTATTTTGTTCGACGTAGATTGATAAAATGCAATAATTTCCCTGAAAATACGTTGGATTTTAGTGATAGAATTCATTAGTGTGTAATTTAATGGCACCGTTTATTCTCTAAGTATCTTTCTTGCGTTTCACTACCATCACTTACAATCATTGTTAGTTACTAACTTCATGTTAAAGAACTTCATTGCGAGTAATTTTAGACTGTAACAAGAAATATTGCCATCCATGTACATCACGTCGTTTGTAGTCCATAAAAGTATGTTATATGTCCATTAGATGATAGTTCATATTTAATTTTGCCAAAAAATGGACTTTTGATTATGAGAAATGATATTTTTCCAATTTAGCGTTTTGAATGTACCACAAACAAAGAAAAGATGGCCATTTTGGGATTCATTGTGAGAAGCTTGAAACTGAAGAATTGTTGAAGTGCGGCTTGGTGCTTTTCCTGCCTAATGATGTTAAGGAACTCTCCAACGTTTCCAGGCAGGTTATTTGATCCATGTTTTTACCGAATAGTTGTTCACCTCGGGTACTGTCATCAATGCATATGAGTGAAGAATAATGAGGACTATTTGGAATCATGTCACGAAGGTAGAAAGTTATAAATTTACTCTAAAAATGTAAACATTTTCACTGTCAGATAAGTAATAAAATTAGAAATTACATAGTACCTGGATACATTTTGTAGAAGGTGTGGGCCATCAGTGCCAGGGAGTTAAGGAAACTCCTAGTTAGTATGTAAATTTTTGCCTGGTAAATATTTCTTGTCAGGCAAAGTAATTTAAAATGAAGAAGCGGTCGCGTTCAACCTTAAGGTTTATTATCAAAGTTAATTTTCCTCCTGTAATTTCAACTTCACAGGTATTTCACTTAACTGGCAGTTGCTTTAAACACTATGGAGTTATAGTTAAATTTTATTATTCATGTATTGTGATACGTTATTAATAAAGTGGTCTTAACTTTAAGGAAACTTTTCAGTGTAAATGTCTTATGAAATATCAATTTTTTATCTAGCGGATTCTTGTTAATTATTTCAGTTGAATACTTTAATTGGTTGGAATCTGTCGTGATGTGGTGTTTTAGAAGAATGATGAAGATCAAATGGATAGATCATGTGAGAAATGTGGAAGTTCTGTGAAGACTAGGAGAGAAGGGAAGTGTTTTGAAACCCTTAGGTAGAAGACGGGGAAATTTATTCGGCCGCATCATGAGACAAGGTGGAATAATGGAACGAAAGAACGACAGGGGTAGGCCACGGAGGAGAAACAGAGCAGGTGATGAAAGACGTAAAGTGGAAGAATTATGTAGGTGTTAAAAGTTTATTGCATAGGAGAACTAAATGGAGAGCTGCTTCAAACCAATCTAGGGCTGATGACTATTGTTGATGATGACTTCAACTGAAACATGGATAGCACTTGAGGGTAATGGGCATTCACACAATACAGTAGTTACGACATTAAATATTAAAAATCAACATGTAATCTAAATTTCGAATGAAAATTTAAATGAAAATTAAAATTGAGCGGTCAAACGAGAGAAAAATACAAGTCTTTATTTAATTATCCAAAAGTATGGGAGTTCAAAAAAATGAATCTTGTGCTTTTGATGACTTAACTCTTAACCAAGGACATCCGTCGGAGTTGGAATCGCTGTAGTAGTTAGACTCGTGTTATAACTCGCAATTCCTCAGCTTGCCGGCCGCTCCATTTAGAGTCGGATCGGTCGGAGTTGGAAATGCTATTCGTCGCAAGTTGTTCCGAAGTGGAACTGTTCCGCTCGCGAACTAGCTCCGATGAGACTGTTCCGTTCTTTTGGGCACATCTCTAGTATATATTGTGCATTTAGTGCTGCTTGACGCAACTGTGTATGAATAAACTCGTGTTAGCCATGGTACTATTGTTCTTGGACCCGGGACTCCAAGCACTATAACCGAGTACTCACTATTCATTCTTGGTGAGAGGCATCCAAGTTCCTTTGCATTGATTAGTCGCCCCTGAGGACGCGATGCTGCACGGCGGCAGATCAATGACCTACCGCTCTGTCCGACGGGGATGTCTGACCGTCACTCGTCGCTTTTGGAAGGACTGACTCAAAGGAAGAAAGGGGTGAACGAATGTAAGAGGACGCACTCCGGAATTGTAGGGTGTGAAGTGAGTATTAAAGGAAAAAGTATATACTACTAATACAGGGTTCCCACTCAACCGTGAAAACCTTAAAACCGTGAATAAGCCGTGAATTTCGTCTACCGTGAAAAAAACTGGAAATAGCCGTGAATTTCATCATAAAACCTTAAAAACCCCTCAAACTTGATTGTAGAATTGACAGATCAAAAGAAAAATCAATATCAAACAGGTCAATCACTCGCAGACATTGTCCACGCATTCATCTGCACACGTATATTCGAAGCGCAATTATTGGTCCGTGTGCCATGACGACGCATAGCCTTCAGCCTGTGATTGGAAGACGGTTAGGCTAAGTGTTCATTAACCCTGTCAAAAAATCAGACACTTCTTCACTTCCCTGCTACCCTCCATTTTCCCAATCACAACCTTTAGCCGGCCCTGAGTTTTGCTAAAGATAGGCGACGTCATTAGAGGTAACACGGTTACGGTGCTGCGTTTGCATTCACGGCGTCTGTCGCGTTTTTTATACTTTTAGTTAACGTGCGGCCTGTGATTTTTACGTGATCAATATTTATATCAAAAATGGCTTTTCAACAGACCGTGAATTTGACGACATTCAAACCGTGAAAACCTGGAAAAAACCGTGAATTTTATAATTTTGTTGGAGTAGGAACCCGGCTAATAAAATGCCCGTATAATACCAAGGCCTACGCTCGACTTCAGTTCCGTTTGTTTAACCTGAGACCTTAAGTATTCACTGATTCATTGATTCGGCCTGGTGGTTAGTATGGATAGATGTGGTAATGCTCACTCTAAACTAACTCACTGGCGTGTGACATCACTCATTCAAGGAAGGGGGCCAATTCCTTTCCCCCGGACCCACACCCTTTGAGTATTATTGTATGGGGGTGCCAGAAGATTTGAATGCGGGATCCTCACTAGGGCAACTCTCTATCCACTGAGCCCCCTCGCTCTCCTACCTCAAATATCGGCTGAGATATTTTTAAAATAATTTTTTTAATATAGATTTTTCATTTATAATATTTTTATGAAACATTTTCATGTTTTTTGCATGGAGCGTAGACAGTGAAGAATTACAAGATTTCCAACAATGGCACACTACCGTGCAGCCAGCTCTCGTGCTTAGAAATCGCATGTTACTTATAGTGTATACCGTAAGTTGGCGCATGGGCCCGCGAAGTGCCTGAGCCCCGAGCAAAGGAGGGGAGGAAAGGACCGACAGAAAAACTGCATGGGACCGACACAGGTAGCTGGCGGGTCCGTTCGCCCGTCCCTTTCCTCCCCCCGGCGAAGGCAACTAGCACAGCTCTAACAGAATTATTAACTTTGTTACTTTCTCGTAATATCTCGATATAAATAGCATATTTGTAAAGTACTAAAAAAAGCTAAGAAGAATGGTATAAAACACGAAGTGCTCCGATCATATTTAACGTAACGGTCGAAAGTTAAAACAAAACATACGGTATAACGGCTAAAACATTACCCCTACCCGACCTCAATACACGATATAAAGAAAATTAAAATCCATCAAGTCATGCATTAATATCGTAATAGGCCTATTAATCTCGACAAAACGCATTATTTGTCACACCAATATAATTGCAAATGTTTACTAATATTGTGACAGAAGAAACTTCAAGAGGTAAGTGGCTGAACTTACGTATTTCAGCTGAGGCGATCATCCAACGTGCATTCGATATCGTAATTCTCTATTTAATTCATACCGTTATACCAGAGGAAGAGTTACTGCTCCTTTTACCTTAATAGATAAAGCTATTGCCCCATCATCAACATTTAAAAGGCGCTCTCGTGTATCTCAGTAGGTAAGACTGATTAGTAAACTAAATATGAAAAGTCAGGATGAAAACCACATCATTGCCCTTGCGACATCATAATTGTTTTTAAATAATGCACTGGAATGTGAATTTCTAAGTGATTCCTATGGTTTGTGTACCGTAAGTTGGCGCACAGGCCCGCGAAGTACCTGAGCTGCGACCAAAGGATAGTCGGTAGGATTATGATAGTCGATTTACCCGATATTATAAAAAAAAACGATTTACTTCATACTCACTAGTGGCGTGATTTTGTCTTCGTTTGGCTTTTTTTGTTGTGGATAATATATTGTATTGAGACCTTAAATATGCCCTTTGCCTTGCCTCTACTCTTGGTAGGCATAAATTATAAATAAAAAATCCTACATTTTTTCGATGATGGAAAAATTGTCTTTTTTATTTTCCCCGAAGCCGTTGTTTTGACGGCCGAGGAGAGAAGCCTTGCCCTTCACCCGCGGACTGTTCCCTAAATAGTGCCTTTCACTTCATTCCCTCACCTTGCCCTCCCGATCGCCACCGCTGATATATCTCGCCGGTGAAGATTGTGTTCTGTGATCAACATCGTTGCCTCCTCCCCACTCGTGCTTGCTATTGCTCTTGGGGCGTTTCTTGCGTGTTCTCATCTTCGCCTTTGTTCGACCCCTGCGCCGTTAAGTGAAGGCCGTCTCTCATTGCGTGCATTAACGTATGACGTGAGCTACGGTTGTAGTCAATCTTGTCTTCTATCGTTCCTGTTATTTCACGTTTATTGCCCTTAGGGTGAGTAATTGGCGTTGTTCTTTGGAGATTATCGCATTTCCGAGAAGTCGTATTTTAGTGTGACACGCAGAATATTCTTTTATTGTATTTTAATATGAAACGACGGATACGATAGGATTTGGGAGATAAATTTATGAATAGATATGCGTAATATGTTTGTTTTCGTCGTCGGAAAGAAGTCGTCCCCATTTGTATTGAGCTGCTGTCGTCGGAGGGACTACCAAAATTTCTTCAACGTTTTACATTTAAAAAATCCTAATAAATTCATTTTAGTAGTTCTTTTTTAACTCTGAAACATTGAAACCCTTGAATGAAGGAATTCTCCAGATAGGATTGACAAGATTGGCAGATAGATAGGATTGGCAAGAAACACCCCCCCCCCCCCCCCAAAAGAGCACGAGAGGGGAGGGGGCGACGATGTTTATCACAGAGTTGGATTCCTGAATCCCTGATGACGATGGGCGAGTTTTAATCGAAACGTTGGAAGGAGATATGGAGGACCTGAAAACTTTACTGCAATTGTTCACCGGGAATAAAACAAAGATTATATCATAGGATAGATTAACAGAGTCCCTCTTTTAGTCAGACTAATTTCATCTAGGACTATCATGTTCAATTTCCATGCATTTCTTTATCAACCTTAAGTATGACGACAGAGGGAAAACATCCGTGAGCGTTGTAACGATATCGGAAAAAATCGCCTCATGTGTGGCGCACCTACGATTATGCTATTCGCGGACGGTGCTTCCATTCCCCTGCCCCTTTACTCCTGTAGGCCTTCCGACCTTAAGCGCGGATCAAAAGCGTAAAAATAGTTCAATAATGTCCGCCGTCACGCGATCGACCTTCTACGTACGTTATTCCTCCCGCCGAGTAAATTTTCCCTTCTTCAAGTTCATTGGCGCCCCTCCCCAGTTTCTCTCCGATTCATCGCGTTTGTATACCTGCAGGGAGAAATCATTGATTCCCTGCCAAGCTTTGTGGTGTCTGCTCCCGTATTTTCCGTTATTTTTTTATTGCAATTAAAGGTTCCCGATATTTACGATCAGCAGGCATTTTGTGATCAACCCCGTCTCGTGTTGTGCTACTCCCATGCCGTTCCATGTTCCCTGCAATCTGCAAGAACTGCTGGGTGTCCAATTTTTTTCCACATTCCCTTGAACTCGTATGAATTCGCGTTTTATTTTAGCTTTAGCATACAATCGCATTATTATAAATAATCATAATAATGATTAATTTAATCTTACATTTTTATTTTACAGCCGTAAAGATTAGCGCATCCATAAATCATTTATTTGCATTAATATTTCTTTATTTTTGTACCATTTTATAGAATTAGGTATCCTATGCATCGGAAGAATATATTTAAGCCTTCTATTCAACCCATGATTTTTTTCTTAAGACTGTATTCAATCAATCGTCCTAGGACCGAGTTTTTTTTCCGTGGGAGAGAGTTAAAGGATTTTTGATGTTTTGATATTTTACGCTGCGGTTTTATATCGGCTTAAATGACATATGTAGGCAAGTAAATGCTCTGTTCAATGGCTAACATATGCTAATCAATGGACGCCTTAAATTTCTAGACTTGCACGTATGTGTCCATGAGGTGAAAATGCGGCGATAATGTAATGGTACCATTATAAAAATTCCACATGTGATACGTAATATTTTTAGTCTAAATTTTTTACCCTTATCGTATTACGATTTAAGCCCTCTTGAAAATATATCCCATGTCTTAAAAAGGCCGTAAGACCGGAGTACTTTTGAGTGGCCTACATTCCGGTTTTAATTGCAACTATTCTGCGCGGCGTGGCAGGCCAGACGTGTGTACTTTCTCCCATAAGCTTTAAATGACTGACTCGGAAGGTAGCCCACTTTCGGACTCCTGGAAGAATTTTCTTCGGTCATTGTAATTCCTTGTTTTTCGTCGTGCGACCTGAATCCTTCCATGTGTGGATGAAAGACAAATGAGGATCGCATTCCTCGATAGGCGTGTCATCTCATCGTGGTACCTACGCTTGAGCCGTATTTGCCGGAAACCAAGTGTAATTGAATGCGGATATGCTAATTGTTAATGCTGTTTTCATTTTTTACGTATCCCGTCGTTTAAATTCTTCTATATTCCTGTATATTGTTAATTCGTGCTGGGAGGAAGGTCATCTGTTTTAAAAATTGCGATGTGCGACGAGAAGAAATGCTCTGATTGTTTTCGTCATAAAACCGTTACTTTTGTCATCGAATGCGTAGTGAGAGTTAGATTTGCGTTTTCTTTGGTTAAAATTTCCTTCCACCATTGCAAAGTTCATCCTCCTGTCATTTATACCTTCATTAATGTACTATTATGGATTTAAGTGTCCGTTACGAGGTACTTGAATTTAAATTTTCATTGGATGCTTTTTTCGCGCGATTTATTTTAAATATCTTCGGATTGAAGTTTTTGTCGTCTTTGAATTATTATGGTGCATTAATGCTAGTGTTCAATCACTACATTATTTTACGAAACACATGAGGTGTTAATTTTTAAAAACTTAAACGTTTGTTAACTTAGAACTCGATATACGATCAAATTTGTCTGTAATGGAACATGCTACAATAACGAGTCAATGGAAGACGAATTTTGGTGAAAATCTGCATAAAATTTTATTTATAAATCAGCAATTAGTATTCACAAAGTGTATTCCGTAAGTATATTTTTATTAATTTTCGTGTGGTACTCCTCACATTTTATGATCATAAACTTGAGTGTCACTTGTCACTGTGAGTTCAGCGTTCCTTCTCCCGTTCATGATTCTGGGATTCTAATCGCCTCGGAAGTTTGCGATTAAAATTTGTGAAAGTGTCTCAAGGGTTTCATTTACGGATATCAACGTCCCATATTTGAACCTGGATATTGATATCTCTAGATTCTTGCTTGCGAGTCGCTAGAAATTTTGCGGTCACGGAAACGCCGGAGGCCATAAAGCGCGGCGTCTGCCCCACCCCTTTGGATTTCATTTCTCTGCGAGAGCTCTCTAGTTAATCGCTTCACTTTCTTCTCGCACTACATCGCCAGTTGGGAGTCGGGTACCCTCGTCCATCTCTGTCCTGGCAGTTGGCTTTTCCCGCCCGCTGACTTCTTCGGGGAAGCGTGTTAAAGGCAGCGGTCTGGAAATTCACCGCTCAGCGGATGACGGAGGAGTCTCTTTGTCCCCTTCTGCATGATCTGCGACCAGTTTTTGTTTTATGTCACAAAAAATTGTGTGTGTAATGCTGCTCGTACTTGAAGCCCATATTCGATTAATCCAAAAAATTGTACCTGTATGCCGCAGGACTCTTTTCTATCTAGAGTATCAATAGCTTTTCGGCATTGCTCACTCTATATTTTTGTGAAAGCTATATCGTTGTCGAGCTCCCCATTTTTGGAATTAACTTCCTTTTTGTTATATTTCCGTTGTTCTTGTCTCCCTTCAACGTAATTTTCATCTCTTAATACGTGCGGTTTTTTCTCATTGTATTAGGCAAGGGGACTCCATAAAGGAGGCCCAATTCCGTCCCCTAGAAGGCTGATTTCTGCCGCCGCTTTGGTCACCTTTTAATCGGTTTTCATAAATTTCCGTGACGCGGTGATGAGTGCAATGCGATCCACTTTTTTCTTTGATGAGGGGATAGATCCCCCCCAAAGCATGAGAGAAATAAAAAAGTTATTTAAAAATATTGCCTAGTTTTGAAATGTAATAACTGCATCCGCTTAAATTTAAATTTTCAGTGCCAAAATGTTGTAATGTGTATATTCAGGCATGTCATTTTTTTTTTAATTTTCCAGCCTCAGGCCATCACATTCCCCCCAAAGCATATTCCTAGTTACGCCACCGATGTATAGTATTCGCAATTGCGAGGAATAGTATAGAAAAGTTATGAATTTGATGGACCACATCATCACGTGTATAATTTTGGGTTGTCTCCCCTAATTATATGTTATTTTCCCGTGAAACTGAAATCGCTTTGTCCGTCAGCGACACGAGTGGCGACTTTTCTAAACCCATTTAAATGCTCGGTGTGTGACTAGTAGAGGCCGGCTTGAGAATCCTCTTTTGTAATATCCGTGGTATTAGGTACTGAAATGCATGATACGCTTGGGGATTTTGGAAATCCCCGAAAGTTGTTGATCGGAAGGAGGTCGTACTCAAAAGTGGTCGTAAATAATACTCTTCAGTGAAGTGAACGTACAAGTTTTCATATTCATTGACTTGACTTCAAGGAAAACGCATCTAGGTAGACCTAAGAAGAAATAGTGACTTTGGCCTTCTAAAATAGTTTTGAACCAAAGATAGAGGGTGTAATGTAGGTAAACGAGGATGGCACTTAGCTGTACTAAACGGGAGTTTGAAAACTACTTATTAGATTCAGTGACGTGCCATTGTTTTCCTGCATACCCGTGATAAGTCTTGTTTCTGGCAAAGTGTCACAATACGCTTGACGACTGCGCAAAATGCCATTTTCTCATGCGTCCCACGTCCCGAGTGCCGTCTCCACTCCTTATCTCCTGCTCAACATATTTATAATTTCCACCTTTCTTCTTTGTAACCTTGTTCTGATAGTCTTATGCAAGTGGTGGTTCGCAGCTAGTATTGATGGAGGAGAAGGGATTGGCTATTGGCGTACGGTGCATCTGCATGCCTTAATTTGCCTCTTCTCTCAGTACACGCGACGCAATTGCGAATGTAAGGCCTCTATTTTACGTTGGTGCAGTTCTTATTGATCGATAGCTCTACGAAAAAAACCTCTGCGCGTTGAGCGCGCGCAAAAAAAACTCAAAATTTCCAAATGAAGGATAGTGCATTGCCCCTGAGAACTGCGGAAACAGCATTGCAGCCCTATTTTAGCGCCCATTTTCGATGTTCTGGCTACAATTGTGGGAAATTCAAGGTGAGAGACGAAAACTACTGACACCTATCCTGAGTCAATCAGCAGGATGAATTTCCTTGGTCAGAGAAAGCATTTGGTGTGGAAGATGGGTTTTTTTTGATAAAGCGACTGAAAATTGCTACTACTTACTTGTTTGTACTAGAAAATATTAGCTACCATGTATATGTTATAAATTGTAAGCCACCATATAAATGCCCAAATGCGGTCGATTTTTACCGTTTTTAACCTTCATACGCTTGGTATTTTTACGGATTTTTGTTTTTCCCCGCTGGCACATGCGATTTATGTTGGATACTATATTTCCATAAGGATGCACCACTCATTCGTTTAATGAGGTAATTCGACCACTGAAGCTAATTTTTCCTCTGTAGACCCGAAAAAATTACAGGCTTACGATTTTGTAACAGTCAGAGTTAATTTGTACCGTTGTGGAAAGGTAGAGGGAAGTTGGGCAACGTTATTAATTGCTCTTAAAGAAAGGCACCAGGTGAACATAGGGTTAACATCCCATCCCACAGCGAAGTTCTATACATGAAGGAACCTCTATACTGTACTCAATATAAGATTGGATCTTCTCAGTAAATCGCTGTTACCGGCGGAATGTGATCCCAGGCCCTGGAATGGGAATCTATATCGGTGATTGGTGGTTTTAAACTATAGCTCAACTATTAATTTGGGGCTTTCATAAAAAAAATATGTTGATGGCTCTGGTTAGCTTGTCATATTGACGAATAGATTCCGTCACACCCAAACTTTGCCGAGTCTTAAGAACGATAGTGTCAAAGTTAATGGAATAAATGAATAAACTCTTGAGTCAGGTCTAAGACTTATACTCGGGTTTCCCACCAGGTCAATTATTAATCCGAATAACCTTCTAAGACGCTTTACGCTGGAAAACACAAGAGATTACTTCTCTTGAATCACGGGCGCCTTACCTCTTTTCGAAGAAGTACCAAATTTATTCATAAAAAAATCATTTGCCCTGGAGTTTTACTGTAGGATTTTCATTCTACCCATGGTATTTCGTTGAACCACGTAGAATTTCTACTAGTTAGCGCAGTGGTACCTCCCAAAAATTACCGAAACCTACCCTTTACTGTTAAACCTTAACTCTTTATCGGGTTTTCCTATAGTTGTACGTTATTTCTTGTTTATATAGATTGTTTATTTGGATAAATATTCTGCATTCGCAACTGTAGGCATTAAAAAATGCTGAAAATCTTTTTTTAAGATAGAGCCGTTGCATACCTCAACAGCGTCTTATTGAGCTGTTATATTAGGAGCTTACTTCAATCAGTGGTAAAGCTTGAGGCGTAGAGTAATGCAGTCGGGATGAGAAGCAAGTGGGGATGCGTCGTGTTATCCTTCCATAATGACGCCGGGAAATGTGGCGCTAGTCTCGCGAGAGGCGCCTTGTGAGCGTCATTATACGACGACGCCGCGGCTGCCTCAAGGCTAAGTTTTGCCGGGGCGTCCCCAAGGGATTGCGGATGGCACCCTCCTTGATAAGCCAGCTTTCACGCTCGTTGCGTAAGGAACCTGGATGCCCGTAAGGATGAAGGTCGTGGCGGGAGGAATACCATCATAAAAGGGTAAATTGAGGGGGCTTGAGGTGAACTTGAGAATCCCTCAAGGCTGTTCGGAAGGAGTGACGTGTGTGTAGATATGAGGAGGCAGCCTGCTCGAATCCAGGGCTGGGAATGAAGTCTTTAGGTGATCCTCCTTGAATCAGTGGGGGAGTTAATGAAACTGATGACGCAAGGTGTACGTGACTTCCCGTCTCGCGTTCCATGCTCCATCACGTATGTAAGGGCGCAGGTTTGGATTGAGAAAGGATAGATTTTTATTCGAGAAGAAAACCGCAGTGGCACTTGTTATTCCTTGAGCGTCTCTTCAATTCCAGCTCTCCTCCCGTCCATCCGATTTCCGGAATAATTGAGCGGTTTTAGCGCAGTGTAAAAGAGGGGAAGGGGACAAGAGACAATCATCATTCCCCGCTGAGAGAGACCACGGAGCACGTGACCCAAGAGCACTCTGCAGCATGGATTTCTACCTTTCCTTAATTTCTTAGAATTTTTCCGTAAACCTGATTACAGTCTCGGCCGCTCTCCATTTATCAGTTCTTGAGTTCGTGGATCGAGCACGGAGGAAAGTAAAAAGGGACGGCAATCTCACATTTGAGCCCTCTAGAGCTTTTATCAAAGGAACTACGTGGAGTATATCCTATAGTATCCCAAGGGGTGTACTGCCCGTGGACTTAATTTATTCTTCCATTTGGCGCGGTTCTCACAAATTTCCGCACCACGGCGATGTGCGCCATGCGATCCATTTTTTTTTTTCAATGTATGCGTTGAATTATTTTCTATCGCGAGGAATAGCATTAAAAATTACTAATCCCTGAGATTATATCGTCACGATTATAATTTTCTGTTCTAAGTCTTAATTATTCATTTTTTTTTCCTGTGAAATTCTGATACAGTTTTATTTGTTTCTTATTCTTGTGGTAAAATTGTTGTTAGGCTATAACACCACATTCAAACTGAAAGGAATATGTGTAGCAGATATGTGTATAGTGCACTAAAAGGTTTCTACTGGAAATATTTCGAACGAAATGGTCCAAGGGTACAAGGAATAAGGCTGAATTTCGAAATTTTGGGAAACTATTTTCGAATTGTGTGCGTAGAGGTATGTGATAAATTATTTATGATTAAGTCGATTTAATAGTCTTTAAGTTGAGGACAAAAAAGAAACGGTGTAAAAAATTTCCGCTAAAGTGACATCCATTGTTGTAGTGTCAAATCTTTCACCTAGAATGTTTGTGAAATGAAAAACTTTGTTGTATTCCACCAATTTATTTTAAGGTACGGCTAGTGTCGACGCAGCGGCGTCACCCTCTGGTATCATTACTTTTAGAAATTAACTTTGGTGTTGTCACAACTTTGAAAATTAAAAATGTTGTGCACGCTTGAATGCTGAGCGAATAGTATTAGTCATTCATAGCAAAAAGAAGTATACCCTGCTAGCACCATGCGAATGGTTATCAATGGTGTGCTCCGATTAGAGCCATTTCTGCTGTCTTTTCTATTTCCTCGTATGATCTTAACCTGCATGACCTTAATATCAATTTGTAATTAATCGCAATCCATCTCTTTGGGTAGCACACACCCCTTTAATAGGTTGCTGTATATGCTCTATCGATGTTAAGTTCAGTAGTGACTTGGTGGGAAGTGGTTCAGTCCTCTGCGTGCACGGCCAAGGAAGTTGATAAGATCCCCCCAAGCGATTTCTCCTCCCCATGACGACCGAACATCGCCGTCGACGCAAACGGAAACAAATTACAGGGTATTAATCAATGTTCCCGAAATTGGCATTCTTTCCGGTGGTAAGTCACACGCCTCCCCTCTTTGCCTCTCCTTGATATCAGATCTGACTTACCCCCTTCAGCGACGTGAACCTGTTCCTGAATTAAGAACTGCGGTAGGTCATGGTATCGACGGATTTTTTTCGTTTATTTTTAGATTGAAGCAGATGCAAGATATTATCAAACAAGTAGGAATTTTTCCGTGGAAACCCATTCCGACCTCAAATAAACCGTATTTCTGCCAGATGAAGGGAACGCCGCTGAGGATTGCTATTACTCTATTTTATCATCATCATTAGTCAACAATCGTAAGATTGGTTTGACGCAGCTCTCCTATCCGCTAACCTTTTCATAGCGACGTATTTCCTCTCGTTTACATCCTTCATAACATGTCCTCTGTAACTCATTCGGGGACGTCCCTTTCCCTTCTTACCTTCCACCTATCCTTCTACGATTGTCTTCATTAGACCATCATGTCTCATAATGTGGCCAACTAAGTTGTGTCGTATTCTTTTTAAGGTTATTTTGTTCGTCTGCAGAAGATTATTCTATTTATGTTGGAAATAGTTATTTCAGATTAATAGTTACTCATCTGCCCCTCCATCCACCCCACCCACAGTGAGGCCTAACCCAACTCCAAACCCAACCCCTACCTCCCCCTAACCAACGGCTCCTGGAAATTTCCCTACCCAACCTTCGGCTATGTATACTGTCAACTTACCTGCAGTTCTTCACCTTGATAATGTTACGTTGTAACGAAACCATAGTCGGTGTCAATAAATTACCATGTGGAAATAGCAAAGTTATTGATCTTTCTATTCCTGCGATTATGGATTTCCACCAAGTTACGCCCGCTACTGTTAATTATTTCAGGATTAACCTGGTGAAATTCTAACGCATTGATGAATAAAGAGTTACTGGTAACTTCCCATTTATAATATAATTTCACTTCACGACCTTTCAATGCATTTCACCTGTAGATTACAGTTTTTGTGGATAATCGCCTGTAGCTTTTAATTGAGGAAGATAATACTTTCATTACTGAGTGTAAGGGTTGTTGAAAACGGTGATAGAGAGAAGGATTTTTGGTAAACTAGGAATAGGGAGGGAGCAGAATACGTAGATAGTATATGGCAAGAGGTCTTACTGTGAGCTGTAGAACGAATGAAAATTTTTAATACCTACAGGTGGGGGTGAAACACTAAAACAGCTGTGTAGTGTTTCATGTAAATTACCTTGAAAGGTAGACCACAACCTATGAAATAAGAATGATTATGTATATATGTTATGTGAGGCGTTTTCTTAGCTGGAAATCTACTAAGTTAGTGCTTACATTTCGTAAAGTTAACTTTTTGCTTCTATTTCTGGCCTGAGATTGTTAGATAGGCGAAAAGAATAAGTTGACGAATGGACAGTATAAAGATCGTGTGAGCAAAATATCGTCGACCGAAAGATTCATGAATTCCAAAGAATACAACATATCGTAATAGTAATAACTAATAATTGTAGTATAAATGTAATGGGAAGTATGTGTTCAAGTTTTGGTAGGTTTACAGTGATATTTACTAATCACTCCCGGTCTTCCGTCTTGCTTACGCCAATTCTTCTGTCGTATTTCCTATTTCAGCTCGCCACCAGACCCATTAGGTAATAGTAGTAGTATAGTAGCGTAAATAGATTAATAAGCCTTATGCCGAACTTAAAAAATAGGAATAAAAAGAGTGAACAGGACTACCAGTAGAGTCATGGAAGAGTAAATACTAGTGCATCGCCTTCTATGCCAACCTACCTTAGCCAGTGGAATACCTTAGATAAAGTGTATCTTAATGATTATGTGATGAAGTGCTCCTAATGCAGTAAAGTATTGCAACGTCCCGGGTTATATTGTAGGTATTGGCTTACGACCGCTGATCGGAAGACCGAAATAGCGCTATTCGCACCAGTCTTGTCTTAATATACAACTTGGCCCGCTCTTCTTGAGCTTATTCTCCTGGAATTTTTAGCCTGTGTGTCTCTGTATGTACGTGTGTGTGAGTTGTTGTTAAGGCTTGCCGGTTGAGAGGCTGTGTTTGGTCCCTGCAGTCTTTAGTCCATCGCCGCAAATCAATACAGTATAACCCGGATCGGTGTAAAACGAATAAGTGCAATACAATACGGCTTTTGGAGCACTTTATCATGCAATTTTTATTCAAGGCCGTAGAGATATATTTCTTGTATTCAGAGTATTTTAGTGGTATTTTTCCCTCGATATTTCCTCTGCAACCTCTGGATATATTCGTTTTTGGATCTCTGGTCGACTATAATGGCTGGCCTCTATTATGGCTGAACTGATCGTCCCCACGAATGCTCGTCATGGAATTGACTTCGATCCGTTTGGTGGTGGGCGTCGCTGGACTGGGCTAGTTTTAATGCTCTCGGGATGAGGGTCAGGAAGGGCGGTGAGGATGGGTGGGAGCTTGAGGAAAATAAAAATGAATAGGAAAGGCAGACAGGAATGTTCCGGGTACACACCCAACGGTAGCGCATTTAGGTGGGGATATTCGGGAGACTGGGTGGGCAAGGCTGCGCGGGATGAGCTTTTTAAGGTAATGAATTTAGGGCGATCGCGTGCGTCAAAAGTTGTGGGATGATCGTCACGGAAACGTGGAAGATTCTCGGTATTGTCGGGGGGATTTGGTTGACGATAATACGGAAATCGGTGGGAGGGATACGAGCTGATCTCAGTCTGTTTTATTAGGTTTTTGAAAGATTTTTGTTTTCTTTTTAGAATCTTAAAGTTTAATCCATGGAGAGATTTCTGATTTTTTCGATATATATCCGGAAGTGTTTTTATTTTACCTGTGTGCTAGTAGATAATATTGTCAACGTAGGATGGCACTCTTACCATTTCGGATGTTGTTTTTAAGTCTCATTTCTGTGTGACTTAGTTTTTGCTAAGTTCATTTACGTGAACATCCAAACGAAAAACAGTCACCCCAATATACAATTTTCCATTGGAAATGGTTAACCATTGGAGTGCCGGGAAACGCTATCGCGCTCCTCCTATCTCTCGCCATAAGTGCAAGGAGCACGGTAGCGATCCTCCTGCAACTATTTTTTAATTATAAAAATTAACTCATATTACCAAACAATCGTCTAATACCACATTAAAAAGGTGAAACCACGTATAATAAATATTTCCTAAAGTTTTGAATATATACCTTTAGTTGTTTTTGAGACCTAATTTTTTTCCTAACCTACTGCAAAATCAGCAAAAATGCCTCTGCACTTTTAGCGTAGTACCTAGAAAATAGGTTGGCCCTCAAAGGGTTAATGGAAACGGTAGGTTAAATGTGTAACATTTTCTAGATTATGACAGGAGCTTGCTTGTGACATTTTAGTTAATAAGTCACCCAATTGACAAAGAAAACTAATCTCATGTTGTATAGTTACGTGAGGAGAGAATATCAACAATCTAATTTAAATTAAATTCTAGCCCTCTATCATGTGACCATTTCAAAAAACTATTTAAATCCTCTTATATTTATTTGAGTTTCAAAAGTTTTCAGATTTCTATCACCAAATATCGGCAATATGGTCATATATTTTTTTCATTTATTTAGCTTATTTTATTAATGTGCTATATGTAATAAATGTTTAATGTCATTCGCATGTATGCAGAATAATAATTATTATAATGGTCCTAGGATGGATCCTTGTGGGACCTCTCTCTCCAAGATATGACCTATCACTGATAGAGATATTTTATCTTTTGATTTTCTGCTACACAAATACTGAAGCTTTTGAATACATTTGTATTTTTGCAAGTTACGCACAATCCCATACTGTCCCAATATGTGACATTGAATTTTGCTCGTTAACTAATCAAGGCAGATCAGGACCTTCTCAGTGCATGCACACTTAACATATTTCCTTACTCTTAAGTGGTCACTCAAAATCAAAGTATCTTTTCAGTTGTTTGAATATTTCTCTTAAAAATATAACCTGTGATTCATGCATTGCTGTGCATAAGTGCACCGCAGCGATTTTTATTATTGCTTATGGAGTAACGTGAAGGGTGCATCAAATCATTAAGAGATTTTACTTCAAAATTTTTAAATAAATAATTCAGGTAATTGTTTGGTGAATCTCGTGTATTTGCTGAATTGAGGTGACCGATAAGCAAGGCGTTATATCCGTCAGTATTAAAGTTTGTTAGGGGTAACATTTCTCATTATTATAGTTAGCTTAGCGAAACTTCATTTTTATCAACATTATATGAGATAGAGATGAGTGGTGTGGTATCATGATTAGCGTGGTCCCGTTGACATCCTCCGAAATCTACTCACATTTCCATTCGCAGAAGGTATACATAGTTGTTAGTTAATTGTAAGTAGATGAGGTGAAATGAATTTCTTATTATTTTTAGGCTGGAATCGTCACTCAAGGTCTGTTGCGATGGAAATCATGGTTGCAGTGGAATAGAAGACCACCATCATTATTCCCGCTTCGAGACATTCAGACCATGGCATCCGAATTTTTCGCTCCTGAAATTTATTAGTTTGATTTTATGTTTCGATGAGCTTGTACGGTTGTGAAAAGAACATCTGTTTTTATTCCTTGAATGCTGGTTAAAAGAAGGCGAACAACAAATTTTCCCAGAAAACTCACCTAGCTGGAATTTTTGCAATTGACAGAAACTTTCTACTAAACTGTAACTGGTAAGCCTGAATTTTATGCGGAATTTCTGCTTAGAACTACAGGGATTACAGCAATGAGATCTCTAGTTATTGCTCTCTTGTAAAATTATTTTAATTCTCGGTTGCCAATTTTCATTTTGTTCCCTTCTTTTAATAAAAAGTGTATTTAATTTTAATCGCTGACAAAAATGATGAACAGAAATGCGACACGAATCATCGCATGGCGTGTTAAGCATTTGTTTTAGCTATTACTATCCCCGTTATTTTTAAAGCGTGCCCATCTCGAATGATTATAGCGTGAAAGGTTCCGCCGATTTAATAGTTCCAAGGAAATAGTTATTATTTAAGTATTTCTACCGGTTAAGGTAGGCTTCCATGCAATATTTTTCGAATCATCTCGGCCTATATCCCCTCCCAACTTTGACGCGACACATTCAACTTCAATTCATAGTACGTTTTTCAGCTTTTCATTTTTTCTGCTAATTATGGTCTCTCTTCACATTTCAAATACTCTAGGCTCTTCTCGTCCTCCATTGCCTACTCGAAACGAGTGACTTCCGTGTAAAAGGGTTTGCTTTCATAGATTTAATCAGGACTTCTATGAAAAAACCAAAATGACATGATCGGTAATTAATAGTTTCACTTGTTAATGATTCAAGTATACCTGGATGATGCCATGGTGACAAGTTTACGGAGTCGCCCGCATTGCACAAAATGAGCGAAAATTCCAACGAGAAAAAAAAATTATCAGCCTTGACCGGGATTCGAACTCGAATCCTCCGATTCCCGGTCGAATGCTTCTGCCAGTTGAGTTACCGAGGCGTCATTCCCTTTTATGGAAATTTATGGACTGTACCGGACAAGGTGATCGTAAATGATGTTATGATAATGTAAATAATTTTATCTATCACTGAAAATCATAAAGGTGAACCCTAGACTCGAATCGAGAAGTGGCCGTGTGATTAATATTCTCTATGGGTAAGTCCGTCCTCCAGAAATGAGTGGTGGGTGAGTGGTTCGGTGGTGTGAACGATGTGTCGTTACCAACTCTTTAACGGCTCTGTTCTCGCCCAGATCTCCTCATTCCTCCCGCCGGAACGTTCTCGACCCCCGCCCCTTGAAAAACCGTGCGTCGCTCGCGTCCTCTGCTTCTCCGTGCTGCGATGTCGGCCGCTGCGCTGGGGGAGTACAGAATGTGCGAGTCCTCGAGGGTGTGGGAGGCACCTGCAGAGCTTCACTCCTCCTCGTGTCCGGAAAAATGAAAGTCGAGGGTTGGAAGTGTGGCAGAGGAGGAGGAGGAAGAAAAAAGATAAATAACTTCATGGTTTGGAGGAGCGCGCGTCGCGTGACAGTTGACAAACAAGCTAGCGAGCAGGTCTCGCTGAGCAGAGTGATGGTTTTATGCCGCTAGTGGCTAGGTCCCGCTCCTTTCTCCACACTCCCCAAGTCTGCGTCCCGCCTTTTTAGTCTCGTGCTCAGGAATATTACTGTGCAAAAGACTATATCTTTGCGATTTTAATCCGTGCTGGAGTACTTATCGAAAAGCTGATTCCATTGTACGTTGAACCTGCCTGATTTTCAGAAGAGGTATTGGTTTAAAGAGTATCAGCGTTAAATATCTGTTTTGTTACCAAATGTGGTTTAGAATCACCTATTTGATGACACATTGTGCGTGTGGAAAAAAACGGCGCTCTTCGAAATTTTAAAGAGCGGTCGCAAAATCATCTCGCAATTTTATCAGATGGTATACAAGTAGGAAGTAATGGGTTGCACTGTAGAGGATTTTCCAGTCAGCCGCTGAATGTGCTTTGAGCTACCGCGAATCAATTTGGTTTACCGAAGTCACCGTTCACGACTCAGACGCTTGACCGATCCGAATTTCTCGGGCAGATGAACTTTTATCAGGAGCTTGTACCGAAATTTATAATGTGATTATATATTCTCAAATCACTGCATGAAACAAGTTACTTTGTACTCATGTCAGTCACGCGCACGGGTGCAAAGTCATAAACACCGAGGATGAAGTTCGCCATGAAAAGTTATTTGGCTTAGCCGGGATACGAACCCGGATTTCCCGATTACCGGTGAGGCGTATTAGCCAGTTATACCACCAAGCCATCTTCTCAGAGCGAACTTCGGGATGGATTTAACCAAACAAGGTGTTGACTGGCAAATCCGGTTAAGTCCGGCAATCCAACCTTTTATCTTCTATATGTATAAAAGAGGATGTCTGTTTGTCTGTCCGCTATGAATTTCAATACGGCTGCACGTATTGCTACCGATGTTAGTACGTGGATGAATCTTATGCTTCCAAAGCCCGTAGTGCTACTTTTGGTTGCGTCCGACGCGACCTTTGCGTTGTTTTATCAGTGCCATGCTTTACGTCACGTCATACAACTTCTGTGGAGCGACATCCTGCTGGGTAGGCACACTAGGAATTCCAAGTTCTAAGTTTCCCACTTGCCTGTGTACAATCCTTCCCGAGCAATGCCGGGTGGCCTGCTAGGATATTATGTAATCTGTCGGTTTTGTAACTTTCCTTGACATTCCTCGCGAGTGCAAATACCCTATTGTAAATAGGGAATAAAGGCATCCCTCAGAGCTCATCTACGCGCTGCGGACATTTTTGAAATCCTTCCAAAAATTGAGCAAAGAGGCAGCAGGAATCGTGCTTCTATGGGACGTTGTGGCAAGGAGGTTGTGAATGTCCGGAGGGGGCACCATTGCTTTCGAGCGTGGAGCGAAGTGTGGCCGGAATGGGGGTGCTTGGGTAAGAAAGCCACGCCCACTTGACCAAAACATTGACAATCCCATGAGGGTCAGTGCTAACTAATTGGTGAAATTTTCGGTCATAACTCGTTAATGCATTAAAACAACCTATGGAACCCGCAATTTAAACCTTTTTTTTCTTACTTCATTGGTAGGAATCGCGAATTTATAAATCAAACATCTTTTCTCGGGGAAAAATTATTACCAATCACCACGGTTACGTTCTACAACCAGCTCAGCTGAAAATAAAATTTTACGAGAGTAAACTAGTCATTTACCTGCACTTATACTACTATTTTATTCTATTATAGCCAACGTAAATCTAAAAATTACAGTACAAAAGTATATTTTCAAGGATATCCCCAACAGTAAAGTGGCTAACAGATTCAGAGTTTTTACATTAATAGAAGTATCGCGAATGATGGGAAAAATCCGATGACACTCGTAAAAAAAACCTATGACAATGGCGAAATAGTAATGATTACGGTAGCATTTTTCACTTAATGTAGTTCATTTTCAGAACAAAACTAAGCCTCCTCAAAATATCAGTCGGAGACTAAGTCCAAAAATAGGGTCATTTCCTATTTTTTTAATTGCCGGAATCGAAATATTATTACTCCTGGTGTACCTGTTTCACGCTTTTAGATTTTTAAATGACGATATCTACTTTTCCCGATTAAATGAAAAGTGAAAATTTTCAAGCGCGAAAACGCGACGGCTAAGTATTAATGCTGGGAAAAGCCCGTTCGACGTCATTCTGGTTCCGGCTTCCGCCGAGTGAGGCCACCTTGGTGCGAAGCTATGAGCGCCGCTACGATGCAGGCTGCTAGCCGGCAGCAGAGTACGGAGGTAGCGCTTGGCTTAAATGAGGATTATTAATACCTTATCAAGCGAAGGAAACTTTCCGACCTCACGCAATTTTTATAGTTGATTATTAAGAGCTGTTCCCCTGAGCTCTGTGCCACATGCATGCATGGTAATCTCAGACGACGTAAAACTCCTGACTACTCGTATAGCATCTATGTCCCTGTGACGTCACGTAGAGTGGCATCGCGTGGCCGGTCTTTTTCAAAGGAGGTTAAAATTGACCATTAACATTCGTCTAAACTGGGATTTCTAAAACCAAATAATTAGTATATTATGAATACACTTAAAGGTGAGAAAGGAATCGTAATCAATGCCTTTCGTTTTCTTTGATGAAGGAAACTACACTATTGTCAAACCAAGGTGGCAGAACTTTGACTGCGCTAAAAACTCGAAAACAGCTCCTCCAGATATTTACAACCTCCTTGCGTCCTGGGACCTCCTCTACGTTGTCCCCTCGCTCGTGCTCTACTTTTTCAGCCTTCAGCGTCTCGGCTGGTGACGCGACGGTCGTGTTCACTCCATTCCTCAGCGCACGCTTTCTCCTTCCGCTGTTTTTTTTTCTCTTCCAATCGTCTGCTGCTCACTGTCATGGCGAAAAAAAAAGGTTTGCACGCGGCGGCGTCGGTGGCGGCGCGTCAGAGCAATCAACCCTCAGCGGTGGCACAGTACGTACTTGAGGGCACGGCGGGACGTCGCCGCCAAGTTACAGATGCATCCCTAAATGCGCGGAGCTCCGGCGCTCGCTTAAGAAACAGGTCACGTTCTTAAAAGGATGCTTGGTTCTCGATGGAAATTCTCTCAGTGGAAATTCAAGGGGAAGAATGGTAGTGGGGAAGGTTATTTTCGTCACGTCGATTATATTTCATTCATGGGTATCTCTCCTTCCATATGATCGCTAATTTTTTGTTTGGGAAAACCTTCCAGCCGTGTGTCAATGTTCAAGCTCTAGTTCACATAATCTTTACTGTTAGCATCTCTTAATTCCTCAAACATTTCGTCATTCTTTTTCCGTATTAGGGTAGATTTTCCCCCATCTCAATAGAAGGCATTGCATTATATTATTGCAATAATTTGATATTTATGTAATTTGTTTTTTTTCGTCCCTGGAACACACTATAAATACCTACCGTTCTTAATATTTATTCTTGTAATGCTAAAAATTCTGTTGGTAGTCTTACTAACCTAATTAACCAAGTTCCTCTAGCCTGTGAAAGCTTAATGAACTTATCCAGGGCCGCAAAAGCTCCTTGATTCGAGGGGGGAGCGGAATAAGTCCTTGGATTATCTGTTTCAGCAAACTGAACCGGGGGAGGGTGAGTTAAGAGTCTGGTTTTACTCTTAAAAATGTGCACAGCGTTCAAAATCAAAGCGGAGTCGCTTGGGATGAAGGCGCAAATAATTTCGCAAATCGGGTTGAGGGGGTAATACCCTATCCAAGTAACTTATTCCATTCTCTCTCCTTTTTTCGCGCTTGCTAATTTCAATTGTTTTCATCTACGATCATTTTCATCTCGTAATTACCCTCCGTTTTTACACTATTTGCGTGATTTGTCGGCAATGTCTCTCCTACCAAACTCTTAACTTCGAGCATTTTAAACGAATATTTGAATCAAATTGATTTTAATTCTTCACGGCTTCTTTTTCTTACTGTCCTCGTATGTATCGTAGACTACCAGTTATTGTTTTCTTTCAGTTTTTGTTCTGATCGTGGGGTCATTGAATGAATCGTTGTTTTTTAATTACTCCGTCTCTTAAATTCTTCTCCGCTATTTCGATGGTGCAAAAGTTTGGCTGTGGGGGTTCACGGGGCCTCCCTACCTCTGAAACCGTGCTTGGGGCTCTTGGCGAGAGTTAAAGTAGTCAATTTGCACAACGTGATGAAGTCAAATCGATCCCCAGTGGACAAGGAACGCCTGAGCAATACGCGAAGGTCGACTTCGGAAAATGTCTGAGACGGCTGCGCCGGGTTTGTGGACCAACTTTTGAAAGTGACTGTACCGTGGAGAACCTTAAAGAACACTTGTTGTACTAAGCATGAAAGGCTTTCCTTAGCTGTTAGCATTTTACTTTCTCAGCACATTTTTACTGGTGAACGGAATCTCCCGTGTGAAATGTTTCCCGAAGTAAGGCGTTCATCGACCCGCCTTATTGAGTTTTCGGCTTATCCGCTTACAACTAGAGCCCGCTGGTCGGTTTTCGTTCAGTTGACTCAAGAGTTCAGCTCTTTCGTTTTTTTTTCATTACACATGGCGGTTGAGACTGGGGTAATGAGAGTCAAACGTTTTACGTGCCACCTGTCCACCCAGATGGGGAAAACAATGGTCTGAGTTGAGAATATCCCCTTGTCTATTGATGCTCCTCTTTGAGAAAACTCGGTTAAACGTGAATTATCGCAGGCCATCAAATTCCATATCATCTTAGCCGTTTAACAATCGCAGTAGTACTCTCTTCATGAAATCGTGGTCGTTTTTTGTTTTGGCAATCAAGTCATCCCTTTTGAATGCTTTTTTTATATTAGTAGAGGCTCCTTGAACTTAATCTCGAAATGCCTGCCTTTGATTTTCCAGATAAAATTGCCTCCTCAGGTTGTTTCTCAAAATTGTCATTGTCGCAATATTTCTATTGGAATAAACTCTAGTATCACTTACCTCCCTAAAACCCCATATCAGCCAATCAGAACGCATGACCGTATGGTGTGATTGCAGCGCAGCGTTTGACAATTGTGGGAACGACATAGATAAACAAACGCACTATATATTTTCGTCATTCGGGTCCTATGACAACGAGCTGTGATATCGGAAATGATGCGAAAAGCGACGGCGGAAGTGACCGTGCGATTAAGAAAAATGATCACTTGAGCGATCGCTTTTCGCGACGTAAAAAAATGATCGTGTGATTCAGGCTTTAGTGGGTAGTGCGCTCGCCAGCAAGAATGGTCCCGGGTCCAAATCCCGCGTGAAGCTTTCAGACACCCCCAACAAATATCCTGGAGGTGTGAGGTGTCCCTAGCAAAGGAACTGGTCCCGCTACCCTGACTCTGTGATATTCACAGGCATGTTGCTAAGTCAGCGGTGACCTCTACCCTCACTTATCCAAACCAACTTTCCTGTTTAATCAGTGAGTGAGTGGTATTATTCGTAATAGTTGATAATATTTTTCTTAATGTTTTAATACCTAAATTTTTAAAGCCATTTGAGTGACCCGTAACTCCACTTTCATCTCACTTACGTGATTTTACTTGAATCATGATCGAAATTTCATTTCCAGCGTGCGAATTAAATTTTTATTTGAGGGCAACCAAAATTTTGAATCGCTCGAATCCCCCTCTGGATACGCTTCAATTGCCCGAGATCCCCCCTTTCTGTCCTCTCTCTCCACCCTTCGATCTGATCGGTAGACGAGCGCTCTTCCGCGAATTGGACGGGCCCCCCGCTCCGTAGCACTCTCATCTCGCTCTCTGGGTCAAGGGTCGCCAGGCGGATATGGAGCTCCGTCTCCCCATAGCCCTTGTGTCCGCCTCTTTGCCCACCATCTTCTCCTTTCCTCCCTCATATCTTCTTCAGATGGGCGGAAAAGGAGGTCTTCCTTCCTTCTTCACTCTGTCTTCCCGATTTGCTGCGCCGCCGACGTATTTCCCTTTTTATGGGATAAAATCCGTCTCCTTCGACTGATAGATATGTGCGACAGAACATTGATCAAATTTGCGTGTACCTAAAATTTGAATAATTACATCTTATATTTTCTTATGTGTTAATTTTTTACATTCGATATCCGGAAAATTGTGACAGAGCTCGACTATTTGGCCTGAAAAATTCAAGATGGTCAATTATGTTTTAAAGGAGTAAATCCTGTCGAAAAAAAGATAAAATACGACTGGTCTAAAAAAATAAGCTTTCCGTGTTAACTACATATTTTACCACTTGGCCTTCATGAAATGCCTTTACAATGGCTTAGCTTTAATTGAAGAACATACGGGTTACAGTATTGCTTCGGATCGTACCTAACTCCTTAAGCCTGACACTCAAGATAAATTTTTCTTTATCTCTTGAGGAATAGTTCCACCCGATGTTTTTTATTCGTCAACCTTCACCCAGTGGAGAAAAAAATCTTCCTAAAGATTATATTTAAGAAGCGTGTCTTCTTTCTGAGGGATCAAACTTCAGACCTTATATTTTTATGAGCCGTATCTGTGCCTTATTTTTGTTTTTTTTTTGCTCAGCAGTTGGTGTTTGGTAGTTTACTATGGCCCCATAAATATCTATCAGCTCCACGTGCTAATTTAAGAAGAACAAATATAAATAGCGGAAATGTGAGTTCACTGTCTGAAAATGAAAACCTCTCTTGTGCCGGATTTATAATTGTGCCATTATACTTACTGTATATTCAAGAATTTTATTTATATTTATGGCTATTATCACGACGTATTTATTTATGTATTTGACGGTAGTTTTGCTTGGCTGAGGAATGATAGAGACCACTATCTCTGGTTTTATTGGAAAAGTAATTAGACCATATCTCTCTAGGTGTCCTGTGTTATAAATAAAGCGGGCACCGAGCCAGCTTTTCCTGTCTCAAAACCGAGGAGTTATCTTTAAGGCTCTAAACTTTCATGTGGTTGTACACTCTGCTATGTTATTCACGATTCCGTCGACTGTTTCGTCGACTTTCTAAGTTTTACGGAATTCCTCGTGTCTCTTTATCGGATCTCAGTGGCCTGACTGTACCATATTTCTGCTTGCCAGCCTTTCCTCATGTGTTAGGTCAGTTTTGAGTGTGTCGTTCTACGTTCAAGTCTGTATGCACCCATAGACAGACACCTAATGAATGACAAATGAAAACTTCTTAAAGCCGAGGTTCGTAACGATGTCTGTACATATTTATGTGTATGTTTGATATAAGCCGAAACCTGCATTATTAAAAATAATTTTGTAGATTACAATAAGTTGTATTATTATGCCTGTAGTGAATTCTACCTCACTTTTTCTCACACTTTTGATCCTATTTAAGTATTGTAGGTTGGTTAAATATTACTTGGGAATAGATATTGGCTTGCTGAGAGTGACTGTGGACGTCTAGCGGAAGGGAAGAATTGATTCCAGGGAATCCGGAGAGAAATTTCTGCATTAAAAATCTTCCCGTAGACTTTTGTTTTATGCTCAAGATATTTTCATTGTAGTGCGTGATGATCGAATATAGTATAGTACATGAGATTTTCTCTGTACTACATTTGGTTTCAGGGTGTATTATTGTTCTTTTTGGTATTATTCTTACCATCAGGCTCATATCATTTCGTTGCAAATCATAGTTATATTAATCGACGGTAAGTGCCAATATAGGTGCGCTTTCTACAATTATCGGTTGCTGGAAAAAATTGAACAGTAGAACATGGCAGTGCTTTTGAAAAACTTTTTATTTGCATTACACTCTAAGAAAGCCATTATTATGCACTTCCTCTCATGAGAATGCGCGGAAGTACACAGTGAATCTCAATGCTTGTGTTCTTACTGCGGAACCCATTTTGATCGTGAGTAATCCCATATTTTTTTGCAAATTACAGAATCATCCCCTTGCATTTATTTCATCGTTTACATGTGATGCGACTAGTCTCCGCCCGAAAATGCCATTATGTTGATCACATTGCTTCCGAATGGATCTAATTACTTGATTTACCATAAACTTTTTTACAATTATAAATTATTTATTTACGGTAGAAATTGATCGTTATCCATGCGACTGTGGCGTTTTATGCGGCCTAAAGAGTGCTTCTCGCTTGGAAGAGATTAATTAGTTGAGGCTTTACAAATGGAGCTAGAAGGTTCAATGGAGCAATGCATTCTCGTTATAAATCTGCAGGCTTACCTGCCAGATCCGCTACGCCTGCTGATATATATCTGCTGGAAGTGTTCCAAATTCGAATGTAAAGGTGAAGCTGAGGAGTTATCGATGAAACCATTTGTTCTGACTTGAAGTCATCGGTCGAATTGTTTATTTAATTTCTTCTTTTGAATCGTGACAGTACCCTGGGTGAAAAGGGATGACCCAGTCTGGTTCGGATAAAAAGCGTGTTCTGAAGTTCAGTTTTTTTTACACACCGTCGCGTCGATTGAAAAATGCTCCGGCCCTTTCTTCTCTCTTTAATTGTCATGCATCTCGTGAGGAGAGAGATGTCCTGTTCATGACGTAGGTCATTTGCCCGACTTTCACGATTTGGATTCTCAAATCATTTGTTTCGAACGGCGGTTGATGTGTTTTTCTGCGGAATCTCGCGCAATTAATTAAAACGGTGGTACAATTGATTATACTGAGTATAATTAATTAAGTAATTAGGTATTCTTATATGTAGGTACTTTTGTCGCGCCCGTAATTGTAATCGTATGGCATTTGAATTGAAGTCCGTAGATAACTAACTCATTATGTCTCTGTCAACGCTTCATAAAAATATTGGCAACGTATGGTTGAGAGATTTTCGCTGAAAACGCCAGAAAATGAAGTAAAATGCATTTATTGAGTGCATTAATTCGGTAAATGTTCAGATGAAATCTAACTAGTCTTGTAAAAAATTCATAAAACGATATTGTTAGTGTTAGTGAGTGAACGATGTATTAATGCAATGCTGTAGTAATTTATTAAAATGGAAATTATTAGGTGAGACGCAGAAATTTTAATGTCCTTGAAATTCAAAATTATAATTAATGAATGCATTAATAAAACTTACTTATGGAATGTATCAATAAACTACCTTCCCATTGAAATAATCTGTGGGTATTTTTTATTGGGCTAAAATTGGGTGTGTACCTATTATTGCCTTTCTTAGGATGCCAATATGAACGGCAAAGAATAAACTATTTTGGAAACTGATGTTTTATTGTGTGCCTCATTGCACTCCGACATTGGACTCTGTGTTATCACGGCGCGTGAACTGTGCCAAAGGTCTCCTTTGTATTCCCCTCTCGTGCCTGCTATGCCTGTGAGATGGAAGTTTGACAGACTCAAAGCGGGGCCGGGTGTGAAGACAGGAAACCCGTATATACCATAAATGTTCAAAACTAACTCCTTATTCATGATCGTAGCTTCAAAACGGACTTGGACGGAATATGACAATTTTCCAGACCTACGAAAAGTATTTATGTGCGAAGTTACACCCCAATTGATTCTGTATATTAGCTCCTGTAATACATTTTATTTTTCTTACGTCTTCAGAAAGGTTTTTAACTTTAAATTACCTTGTTAACGATAGAAAGGAGACAGTAAATTCAAAAACTTTCGCCGTGACCTATTTGAAGTAAAATATTATTTTGTTGTACTCTATTTTTCTTTTTATACGTAGTCGAAACTACGGAGGTAATAATTAAATGTGGAATATACTGGTTGATGTTTCTTTTTGTTAAAAGGTTATCAAAATCAAAGATCACTAAACGGTTTTAATTCATAAGCAGACTGTAATTCCTGGAGCAAATTACTCCTGTCATAAACCGCATAAGCGGTCCACTCCACTTTGAAGTACCTATACACTCCACTGCGGCCGTCAGCGAAAGGCAATCCCAGAAATGTTTGCTCTTCGCCGCGATTCGTCGAATTCCGCTCGGGTTTCGGAAGAAAGTGCCGTTTAGCCACGAAGACGGACGAAGGACTGAACAAAATTATTTTGCCTGAGGAATATTTGGTATCAGATCTGGTTCTTAATGCTTTTAGGATAGCCTCGGCCTATAAATTTCAATTAATTTCTGTGGTTTTATTTTGTGTTTTATTTTTCCTTATATCAAAATTGCCCACCGCCCAAGTATCTTGTTCACAGCCTCCCCTCTTAAATCGGTCTGTCCCTTGTCGCTGTGTGTGAATGCATTTCTGTGTATATGATGGCAATGCGTTTTTCACAGTAAAATGACGTTTCAATTGGAACACATTGCGAGCACCAGTGTCGCGTTGACGTGTTATCGGATAAGCAATCATTTAATTAGATCACTTACTCAGTTATTTATGTCTGTAATATGCTATACCGCATGGCTGGTCAAGGCCTTATGACACGGTACATTAACAATTACGAGTTAATTTCTAACAAAAAATGTACGCTTGAATGAACACAATGATGCTCCTTGTAATCACTCAACTTACGCGAATGAAGAGAAAATAGAACATTTGAATCCATTTGCAAATTTTTCGTTAAGGTCCTCCCAAATTTTTCATGCTTTCACACATTATAACAATCGTTCTTGTTAATGTACCATGCAACCAGGTTTCTGGTCCACCTTTCATCTCACTCTGGAGGTGTCTCATGCTGCTCAATTCAAGGTGTACTTGCCCAGAGTCTGGCCTTCGTTTTGCGATTATGTCAGTGAAATTTTAGCTTCGCGTAGAAACCCACGCCATCAATCGTCGCCAGTGCTCGTCACTTTTACGAAGTGACGTGTTCGCGCCCGTTTTTTTACATGTGCAAACGCACATGCGTCATTTTTTTCTCATGTCCCCGCGCGATAACCGTTTTGGCGCCCCTGAGAGCTCCGCAGACAGAATGTGGACGCCTTTGAGAGAGAGAAAGAGTGGGCACTTGTGAAGTAAGACGTCGCGACAGCCGGCCCTGGAGCGTATGTGGCTCCAGCCCCGCGCCTTTCGGGATTAATAGGGACGGGGAGGGTGAAGGGTTCAGGCTCCGCTAGGGCGTCGTCGCCTCCCCCTCACCCCGCCCTCCAAAATCGAACGCACTCTGGCTTCAACCCCCATCCCCGCGAGGTGGCGTGGTTTCGAGTAAAGAGTAAACGCTTGAATAGGGCTACCAACTTTATTCTGGCGAAAATTAAAGCGGAAGATTTTAAACATGAAAATGTTTTTAGGTCGAAAATTAGTGAAAGAGTGGTGGTTTTTTGTGAAATAAATTTCTTTGCTGTATCTGCTCTTGTTCTTTTTTTATTTGAAAACGGAACTTACTCTTCCAACGTATTTCGTATATTTTAAATCCTTGTTAGCGTTTTATGTAGATTCATCATCATCACTGGTCGACAATCCTAGGATTGGTTTGACGGAGCTCTCCACTCAGTTCTCCTATCAGCTAATCTTTTCACACCTACGTATTTCTTCTCTTTCACATCTCTCTTTACTTGTTCCATATATTTTGTTCGAGGTCTTCCTTTTCCATTCTTGCCTTCCACTTGTCCTTCGACGATTGTCTTCATCAGGCCATCATGTCTCAAGATGTGGCCTATAAGGTTGTTCCGTCTTCTTATTAAGGTTTTCATGAGGCTTCTCTTCTCTCCTACCCTTCTTAGGACTTCCTCGTTACTAACTCGGTCGATCCATTTGATTTTCATCATTCTTCTGTAGCACCACATTTCAAAGGCCTCTATCCTTGCTTTCTCCGCTGCGGTCATTGTCCATGCCTCACTTCCGTATATCTAGATTAAAGGATAAAATAAGTCTATGAATATTAAAACTCCGTTGTCCAAATCTCAGAACTCAAATTTTTTGTATACCACTCACGTATAACTTAAGCATAGAAAATTTCTAGAGAATTTTCTAAAGTTAAAAATCCTTTTTCGATATAACCAATATTTTCTGCTTCTGACTGTTCATTCATTGCCATGTAATCCTTGCATCGTGATCTCACTGTGCTCCAAATATCCATCATCTCCCTCTCTTTAACTGCGCAATCCGTTCAAAATTGTGTTTAATGGAAGTGTCGTGTCCCGATATTGGATCGGCAAATTCATACCCAACACTCCCCAATAAATAGGCGTCTAGATGACGTTAATTAAGCACATAGGATTTTTTCCATGTCGTTCCTTCATTTTCAGAGGGTTTTGATAAACCTTGTAAGTAATCGATCAAATTACTCTCCATACAGGTAGTGGATAGGTTGGTTAGTGTAGGAAGAAGGGTGTTAAACCCGATGTCGGTCATATACGTTAATTGACACTCCCCTTTCTACACTTTATCATTGGGGCTGTTGGTTCCAGTATCAACCCGCACCGCTGACGTCAAACTGTTTATATTTTCACCTGACGAGCCCAATTTCGACTTAGTTTTCCGTTAGTTGTTTCGGGTGGCGTATGCGCATCACGCTTTGTGAGGCGTGTGATGCTATGGTCCCGGACAAACTCCTCGTGAAGTGTTTTGTCGGTGAAAATAATAGTTTGCCCTAGAAACGCAACCACTGTTTTCATGATCGAAGACAATAGGCGCCATGAGATCTAGTTGCAAGGCCCCTTTCCCAAAACGAAACGTACACTTCCAATATTCTTTAAACGGATAAGAATAGGTATGTGATTTTTCTGTGAAACTCTCTCCATTGCGGGTACTTGAAGCACAATCGAAAGAACAACGTGGCATTCCGGTGCGAAGCGATCGGGGATATACTTATATATGAACCGCTGTACTTCTCTCAAGATGGACTGCTCCGACGTGTAATGCTAAGTGAAAATAAGCCATTATATCTGCGATTGCATTTTTTATCGTTGTTACGATGTTGCGATTCAATGTCAATAATGTCCCTTTTTATCGTTTTAAGTATTCCTCGTTAGCGTAGGTTTACATAATATAACGTTTTGCGCATCTACCTGCCTGTTCCCACTTTCCACATTGAAAGTTCCTCTGAATACACATGAAGTCATATTCTCTCTTATTCTCTCGATAAATGTTATTCTCTTCCTCCCCATTCCCTGCTTGTCTAAATTATCCCCTCCAACTCGCCTTTCAACAACTCTGCCCCACTCAATACTTGCTCCATCAAAACCCCGTCTCCTCAGTATCTCAGCTACAATTTTCCTCTCTCGGCTGACATGTCGAGCACTTCGTCTTTCCTCATCCTCTCCGTCCACATCGCCTACTTCATTTTTCTCAACACCCAAATTTCGAGCGCCTCCGATCTTTTCTCGTGCTATAAACTCAACATTTTCTGGAGAGATGTCGTGGAAGAGCATATCAAATGGTAAACGAAGATATCGCACTGCCCACTTAATTTTATTTCACTGCTATCGGACACGTGTCGATATCCATGTCGATACACTTGTAGTAGAGCTTTGAAATAAAATGGAGTGGTCAATGCGACATCTTTGTTTATCATGTTCTTGTCCTCTTACTTAAGCGTCCACTCTCTATGCCGTATAGCCCAGCAACACTACCACCGAGATTAGAGTCATGTTCAATACTGTCTTTTGTTTATATTAATGTATTCTACTTGTTAACGAAGGTTAACATTAGACGTTTTGCGAATCATCCTTCACCCACTCCTTGCTTTCGGTGGTCGTGGCTCTGGTCTTCTGTCCCCGTTGGTCGTGCTTCCACTCCAGATCAGACCCAAGACTCCCTTTGTTTTTATTACTAGTTAAATGATAAATTGCAATAGTTCCACAGGATTTATTCGAAAACAACGCGTATCGTTGTTATTACAACATTATCCAGTGCCGTTGTTGTTAGAACGGATCGCGTCATGTTCGAATTAATCTTGTGAAAATATTGCTAAAACTCATTTTACTAATATTAATAACTTCCACCACATCATGCCTCATATCATGCAATATATCTCTCTTGTTTGGATGAATGCTTCACGGGAGAGAAATTTATTCTCGTATTATAAGCGGCAAGATGTGGTGGAATTTCTTAATTATTGTTAAATGAGACATTATAATATTGAGAAATTGGATTGTTAAAATAAATCCGGTGGAAATATTGTATTGTCTCATGCATTGTCAAATTTAACTTAAGTTTTTGTTAAAGATTCGTAAATGCCCAAGCATACCTGTCACCTCCTCATAAAATTGACATCCGTTTGCGTGAGCACGGTTTGCATCCCCATCAGCATTACCGGGCAACCCTTCCGATCGTGGTACCTCCCCTTCCTCCATAGAAGCCACGGGGGTCGAGCCGGCTTCCGGCATCCCCCCTCGGCCCGTACCACGATCCACCCCAATCGCCGCGTTCCCACTTCTGCCCTCCCCCCATCTCTCCGTATCCGCCGTATTTTTTTTATCCATGAAAGGATTCGGAGCACTCAAAGGCGCCGGTTTTTCACTCTTCAGTGCGCCTCCCCTCCTACCCCCCCGGCAGCCTCTCTCTCCTCCGTACTACTCATTTACGCTCTCGTTCCCACGCGGTTATTGCCGTGTTTACCCGCTTGCGAGTCACCCCTCGTGTCGAACCTTTAATGGCGATGGAGTAGGTGTATATGTGTGGTGTATATACATGCGTGGGGGTTCGTGGTTGGAGGCTGCGATATGCTCGCGAGACTAATTGCGGTTGACTTGGCATGGCATAGACGTAGGAAGTATAGTGGGCCACTTGTCCCAACTTCACCCTAGTGTGATGTGGACTAGTGGAAATAGCGATTGTCTGCGAGCAAGAACATGAATATCCTCTGCGCATTGGTGATAAGCGCCGAATAATACCTCACACACAGCCTGAGCAGATTTTTTCCGAGGTTCAGTTGAGATGGAATGCATGAGTTCGTGAAAATAGTGTAGCCGAACGGAGGAGTAGGTTCGTAAGGGATAATTTGATTTTCTCCATATCTCTGGAATTAAGAAATGTTCAATTATGGTAATATAGTTGGTGTAGCAAGTGCCCTGTCACCCCATTGGAAGAACCTCTACTATGACCTTCGTAGCCTGCTTATAGGTAAAAATGTGTGGTGCATCATAATGTAAGGAACGGAAGCAAATACAAGCATCTTTCGAGTGGTATTGCTGATTAGGTTTTCGCATAAAACGAGAGGCTCGGTTGGGGGTTGGGTCAAATTTTCGAATGGATCCCACAATCGGAGTTTTTATTTATTAGCTTGCTGTGTGTTTATTAGCTTGGTGTGTATATATTAACCTGCTTAATCTCATTCCGCACAAAATATAGTATAAGGTCGTAAAACAATGAGTATCACAATGAAGACGACGGATGACTTGGCTTGGCATAAACGAGCATGCAGTGGGCCACTTGTCCCAACTTCAAGCAAGAAACTAGCGTAAAGGCCGATTGTTTGCGAGCAACAATATGACTTTGCATTGCGAATGGCTGAGAAGCGCCGTATGATTCCCCGCACACAACTTTAGCGGACCTTAAAATATACAAGACCGTAAAATATTTAGCAGACCTTATTTCCCGCCGTCTTAATTCGAGAAAAAGTATGTCCATGGCCTTCGTCTATGGGTTTGATTATTATAATTTGCAATATTAAGAATGCACCTTGAAAATTACGGGGATTATAAAAGTACGCAGTTTGCTTTAACGCAAGAGGGTCGAATCTTTTTTCGATAAAGTTCGATAAATTAATTAGGTATATCCTTTATTCGCGTGACAATCCGTTCAGTGAAAAAACTCGAAAGTTATCTCGTAAATATGCATTTGTACGTCTGCTAGAGACTTAAGATTGGGTTTTAAATGGATTGCTTATTTTTGCCCTTCAGAAAATATTTAATTCGATAGTTTCAAAAGTAGACGAGTTTACTTGGTGGAATTTTGTTTGATAACGACCTGATATAGTGGAAGTGGGATTTCAATAAATTAAGTTTGGAATATTGCAAAATTGTCTTCTACCAGCACATTTTATTTGACTTGTAATCACGAAGCTTTCTTAAACTTCTTTATGTATTAGTTTTACAAAATTTATTTTGCTTGAACCCGTCCAATTTTAAATCGCCTGTGCAGTTTAAATAGAAAGCTATCATTTGCTTATTTCTTTCTTTTTTACTTTGCCGTAATGACGATCTCCTTGAAGCCTTTTACTTGCCTATTGTAGTTGAAAATCGGTCATTGATCGGCAGCCGATTCGAATTATGATCATCGTGGAGCTCTATCCCAATTTTTTTCAGCGCCCTCTGTATCCCTGACACCTTTCAAAGCTTTTATGAGCCGTGACAAAGCGTTTGCTAATGATTAACCGTTAAATCGTCCATCAATACTTTGGACAATAAATCCTTTTCGACATATTTAAGGACGCCTGGCTGCGAAACAGGAAGAAAACGGCCCGTGGAAATCAATATTCGGTGCCGGCTATTAATCCTCCAGCTGACGTCTCTACCCGACTTAACTCGAGCATATTCTGCCTCATAATATATATATAATTGTATTAGTATTGGCGTCAGTTTGTCCAAAGGAGCAAGGAGTATTATTGTGTTTTGCGAAATAAATCACGTCCATGAGGAACATGAAAAATCACAAATAATTTGGGTAACCGCATAAAGTTTTTCTCTCTTGTGATGAATGATTTTTAATGTTTTTTATAGCGCACTGTGTTTGTAGTTTTTATGAGGAGGTAATCAGAGTTATTAAAACTTAATTGATAACACACTAATTACTCCGGAGAAAAAAGGAATTGTTTTGTAAATTTATTCAATTTTTTATTTATGCATGTATCTAACACACAATCTGACCTCTCTTACGATGAACGTACTAGGTAAATGCTAGCATAAATCCCTGGGTGGAGAGTAATTGGAAATAATATTAATATCGACTTTATTACAAGCGAATTTGGGACTAGGTAGTCCATCCTTTCTATTTTTCTGTTTAACTATCAATTAAGTCCATGCCCTGGACGGTGGTAAATCCACCCAGGCGAGACTCGAACCTGCCACCTCTAGGTTGGAAGTCGGGGACGTTACCCCGGCGCCACCGAGGCCGGCAATTGTTATGTGCTCATGCCTCTCAGTAGGGTTTCCTTGTTGGAGGTTTCTGCCCTATCAGAAGATATCTATCCCTTGCCTCGGAGATTGGTGGACAAGGAATGAGAAGAGATATGCTCAGAATAAGGGGGTGGGGTGGAGGAGAGTTTCTCAGGGGTTGGATGGGCTTGGACTTAAGTCGCGTGCATAATTCGCGCGCGGATTTCGAGGACTTGCATGCGGGGGAGGTAGGGAATGAATGAGGAGTCGACTTACGTAATCGTCGGGTGTGTCTTACCCATCCCTACCTTCGTCATCAATTTTGCTGAGTTAGTTCACCAAAAGCGTTCCCTCCTCGGCAGCAGGATTTCAAACGGCCCACCGACACGCCACTTCGCTAAATTCTCGTTTAAATATAGATGTTTGGTAGGAGGTATGAATTGGGCGAGGTTTTTCTTTTTTTTTTGTTACTACATAACTTCGTTTTTTATTTTATTTCATGTTTTTGCGCTAGTTTTAAGGTTGGAAAAGAGATTGGTTCCAATTCATCCATAATATTGAGTGTGAGAAAACTTTTTACACTCAATGTTTTTTATGGACCCATAATGTTGAGAAGCGAGCGTTGGAATTTTCGGAAGGTTTTCATAGTCAGGAAGTATTATTCCTTTACTAAAATGGTGGAAATGTAGACCATTCATATGGATTTCCTTGTGCTTCGAGTTCTGACGGAGGGAGATCGAGCCGTCGACTGCCGAACTAGGAAATCTATTTCCTCTGGCTGTGGTTTTCTATCGTGGTTTTCTGTTGATTGGCCTGATTCCTAAGTTTTGAGATTCCTGAGATGGGCTGCTGTTTCCTGCGATGAAATGAGGTAGTGTCAAACCTCTTGAAATGAATTTCGTGAAGTCGTGACACCTACAACATTGTCAAAGTGTCTGGTCGAATTAGCCGAATGCTAATTAGTAACAGCATTTTGACACCTAAGAGTATAATATCTTTTTATAGTTATTCTATCTTAGCGCTCTAAATCAAACCAATTACTTTAATGTATAAATATAATTGTTTAGGTAGTATTTTATGGGAGAGGTAATTGAAACAACAACATTCATGAACGAGCAGGGGATGATGAAAACGAAATTCTAGATATTTTGAGAAAAAGCAATTCCTTCTGACTACTGGATAGAAAGTTTTGTTAGGAAGCCAACCAAATAAGAGGAGAATAGTCATCCCTCTATTTTGGAGTCCGAGGCTGGCTTCCTCTCGCGTGTACAATACATAGGGTCAGTTATTCTGTAATACATAACTAGCTTGCCGTAAAACAAACATCATTACTTGTATATTAATTGATGTGCTGGGTCATAGTTAGAAACTCATCACTAGTAGGGGCTTGTATTCTCATACTGAAGTTTTTTATTTGTAAACAGATGAAATTGATAGTTTCGGTTTAGATTGAGTGGAACAGATCCATTATAAATGAAAGAGATCTAACAAGTTCGGCCGCGAAAGTTCTTCTATTCAAAGATCATTTATATTCTGCTTTATATTTCTGTATTCGATCTTGGCGAACCAAATAACCTCCAATAAAACCATAAATCAACCAACGAGGGTTTCAAAGATTGTAGGTCTAAAGCTCAATATCCTGTACTTCTAATATCGTTGGGCTAGTGCTCGGTCAATCATCGCGTGGTATAGGCTGAAACTGACCCGTTATTCCGATTAATATTGACGTATAACCAGCGGAATTTTTCTATTCAGTCTTGTTGTAGAACTCGGGCTGTCTACGGGGTGAAATTCTCGATTGATGCCGACGTTTCAATAACCGAGTTGGGCTTAGTATTCTGGGCGAGTGACGTAACTAGAAATGGGCTCTGAATGAAAACATGAGAACAATATAAAATAAAATGATAAACAATATTTTTACATAAATAAATGTTACGAAAGACTTTTTTTACAATAATATATTTTATTAAATATATATAAGAAGAGAATGCAGAAAAAATTTTGACATACCTTAGCTTTGCACATATTTATTGATATTACGTTACTAAGCTATTACCAAACCTAGTTACCATTACTTTTGATGAATTGAATAAAAATAAATTTTACTAAGGTTTTCAATATCTGTTTTTTTATTAAACTGGTAATTTATTTAGATATGAGAACCATTTCTTTGAAAAGTCTTTTTCTCAAATTAACGTCATGATCTAAAATTTCGGCGTTGTCAAAATCAAAAACATGGCCATTGCTTATGCTATGGCTAGCAAGAGCACACAGTGTTATACCACCTTTTACTGATGACTTGTGTTGTGAAATCCTATTTTTTAAATAATGTGATGTTTTTCCAATATAGCAAGTGTTACAATCGAGGCATGAAATTTTATATATTACATTACTATTCAGATTTTTAGGGGTTTCTGATTTTATTTTTGTGAATAGAAGCTTGTTTAGTAACTAGAAATGTGGTCAGAATAAGGTAGGGGTGGTTTCATCGTCTCGACATCTCCGTAGAAAGGCCAAGGAGCAGGGCAGTCTTTACCTCTCTTTCCGCAGTTCATAAAGTTGGCGTATGTTGCAGTGAATATCCTCTCCGTAAAGGAATGTGTAATGCCTCGTAATTTCCCGGCGAATGATGTCTTGCAGTTGAACACAGATTTCGTGACAAAGAAACCATCTTTACCTTATTCTGGCCTCATGTCCAGTCGCGTCTCTCTCCCTGAGGACGAAAACCGACTCTTGTTTTCGAAACGTACGCATCAATGGAGACTCACCCGGTAGACAACCCGAGTTCAACTACAGGGCACCATTGGCCGGGAAACGACGAGATATACATATGTATATTCAGTGCTAACACGTATATCAGAGTTTGTTTCGCACTGCACATGTTTTTCAATGTGGTCGTTATGGGCGAGGGTCGGAGTGCGAAGGAGTGGAAATCATAGCCGTCATCCGGAAATGCTCTTGCTTTAATAATGTCTAATTTTGGAGTGGCGAGAGTGCTTCTGCGCGGCCTTCTAACTATCCGCGTCTCCTCGAAGAGACGGAATGTGCGGCGCCAGGCATACGGAGAGGGGATAGCTGCGGGAGATATTCGCTGAACACTAGCCCTCCCACGGTGGGGCAGAATCTTCAAAATATGGTCGACTCCTTGGCAATTTTTTGAATGCATAAATGCAGACGTATGTTCTAAGTAGTCAATTGAATGGGTGGCAGTGAGAAATGGCTAAAAAACCTTTCTGCGGAGTTCGAAAAGTGAAGCTAGCGTAGGAAACTTGGAAGGCGAGGAAGACAAGAGAAATAGTGGTATCTTTCAACGAGTACAACTTTAATGTTAATCGGTCGATTTTTATATTTTTGTGTGTTTTCGAAACAAATTATTACTATAAATACTTCTTTAAATTTAAGTATTATTATTAAATCATAGTAATTTGTCCTTTATTAGCACCCTAAAAGGAAATTTTTATTGAACGTCGACAGTTTTTATTTACAAAAGACGGAAAATGGCTAAGATCTACAGAGCTCCGCCTTGAAATTACTTGTGAAGGTAGCCTCGGATGTTATCTAAGTAATAAATCCAGTTAAATTTAGCTTATTTTAGGTTTCTCCCATGGAATATATTGACGAGACGAAAAAATATCATTTGACAGTCTTGAGCACACGGTAGGTTCATGCGTGGGACCCTAATGGAAATAGTTACTAGGAATCATCGTAATCATAATCGCTGGAGAAGGATTTTTGTGTGAAGTAAGTGCCTCTATTTCTCTTAAAAACTAAATCCCAATTTTAAAAATGGGCTGTGAAGCACAAATTTCTGTGACATATGCAAATATTTACCGAACACACCTTCCTTTTCTATGGCACTGAAAATGTGCACCCATTTCACCTATCCAACAAATTGAAGTCCACAACGCCGATGTTATCATGTATATACCCCTCAACATCGCTTCTCAACCGCTTTTATTATGATGTAAACGTACCTGCCCTGGATAATTTGTATTACGAATAGAACTCTAATTTTTTTGTCTTTTTTCTACTCAAGGTACTCTTTGGTTCGTAGAGTTACGCCTTACAAAGGCTACGGTTCTATAGTTTTTGTCCCCATATGTGCTCTCATGCACTCAACTGATTACTTGTCGATGGTAAAAACATCATTTCGTTGTTCAATAACAAAAATTAAAAGGTGCGCAGAAGAAAACGTTAGGTGTGTATACTTTTGATACTGTACTATTGTCTTACAGACGACGAGGTCGTTCGGTATGAATGTATTCATCCGGTACCGAGTTGTTGATAGTTTCGCGATATTTACCCTCAGTGGTTGATTGCCTGACCTTTCTTCAAGATTGCATTGGATCCGAAGTGGTCTGTCTTAATGAATATTGTTTCGTGAGATCTAGCTTCCTGATTCATCATAGATATAAATTATTAACTTTATAGAAAGCGCCCTAAGAAGAGTGAAGACATCGATAGTATTTCCTTCGTTGGTTGAAATTAGCTTATGGTTTTGTGGAGAGCTTATTCAGCTCGAAACGGAAGTATTTCGTGTATCAATTGAAAAATGTTCAGCTCAATCTTCAATTATCTCGTTGAATCATTTGATATCAATCCAGAGTGACTGAATGGAGAAGTTCCAACTTACTCTACGGAATTCGTTTCTGTATTCCACAGGAAAAACTTCGTCCGTGGCTACGATGGGTATGACAAAGAACGTGAGCAATTTTTGTGTAGTAACGCGTAGTACTGAGACGTAGAGCAGTGAAAAGAACGACGAGAAAAGGCTCTAATTGTTAGAGACGTGTATGTTGATGTGTGTAATTGAGACGAGACGGTATGGAGAAGAAAAGATAAGGTGAGATGGTCGTTTGGGTTAGCACTTAGTTTTATGAGAATGGGTGACCGCTGGATGGCATGAAGCTGAGGTAGGAGTCTACGGGTAGTTATCATTGAAGTTCAGGTGTTGATTTTGGGATAGAGCCTGATAGGTAAGTGCGGCCGGGAATGGTTAGAACGATTTTATAACGGGTCAAATATAATACATCGTGTGCTGAAGTGAAGAATTAAATTAAATAATGTTGGATGCGTCCAATGTGGCGGATATGAATTTTACATTTTTGTTCAGAAACCTATCTCATATCTCATCTATATGTCTTTGCTTTCGTTAAATTCCATTTTATTTGGTTAAGATTTTCTTGCGCATACCTTTCATTGGTAGATTTTTAGAAAATGTTCTTATTATTATAATTGATTGTATTTAGATACATAGCACGAGTTTATGGTTTAATTATTTTTCTTTTTATTTCAGGTAAGTCGATGGAAGTGAGAGTTTGGCCATCGCGTGAAATCAATTGTATTTTACGTAACCATGTGGGTCGGTGAGTACGCCTGACGTGGGCCGATATTGCAGTAATTCACAGCAATTAAGCAATGATTTAAGAAATAAAAATCAGCAATCATTTAACATTCAATGGTTTCCGGCTCAACTTCGTGGAAGTTTACAAATGGCAAAACGACTTCTTTTTCTTCCCCGGATTTATTTTCTTGGTACAACATACTACTTGAGGTACTTGAAAATGATCTTTGAGGTTGAAACATGTTATACCAAGAAAATAAATCCGTGGAAGAAAACGAAGTCTTTTTGTCATTTGTGAATTATTTAACAATTAGCATCTAACAAATTCCACGTTTTATTTCATTCAAAATTTCAGAATAGCTAGTTTGAATATGTTAATTTATAAGTCCACGACGCGTTCCATGGTATCTTACAACATCATCTTGATAAACACTCTTAACAATGTTGTATGATACGAAGAGACTTATCTTACGCTAATAAATCAAGCGGAAAATTGTGAAATGTATAATTTAAATAATATAATATTAGAGTTCAAATAAAATAAGATTCAGCAAATTTTATTCTAATTTCTATTAAATGAGTTTCCTAAACTTAAAAATTACAAAAATGGTAGTATTTACAACGCTCCTTTATTTCGTTCCATTTCATCATATGGAGCAGAATAACATCATGCATAATACAGTAATACGTCCCTAATAAATTAGACTAGTCAAACTAGCTACGAGGAAACTTTGAAGAAAATAAAATATGGCAATTTTTAGACATAATGATGTAGATGCCGATAACTTACTGCTGATATATGTATGCACAATCGGAAATTACTAGGATAAAGAAAATAGTTTTGGGAAGAATGGCCGGTGGCGTCAACGCCTTACGTATTGACATAGGTCATCTTAATCCCGTGGCGGGTGGAAATACCTGCCTTGGCGTCGCCTCGAGGGTCGTTTATCGGATATGATGGAGTCGTCGTTACTGCTTTCGTGGCACTCCTGTTTGTATCAGGTATCTCCGCCAAGCCGTCTGCAGGTGGATATTTGGGTGAGGAGGGGGGCGTGGCAATTTTCGAGTGACTCACGTCTAACCCACTCGCCTTCATTATTCCCACGCGGTTGCGTGCCCCACTCGCGGACGGCCTCCAAACTTCTTTTATCCCTTGGGACTGGGTTGCTTTATTCATGTGAAAAAAATCTCTTTATTTAAGCCGTCCGGTATCGTGACTTGCTTGCCAAATTTCTCTAGTGAAACCCGCGGAACGTTTCTTTTTCTCCCCACCGTTTTTGGGAACGTTTATTACCACTGGTCTAACCGTCGACCTTGAACGGTGGATAAGTAATTTATTCTTAATGCTACCTTTTCGTGGTGAGCATTAATAGATATTACTTGATAAATTTGAATTTTAAAATGTCAAAGAGAAAAAGCCATCGCCTTCACCTTGGCTCGAACGAGGGTACCTCGATCTCGTGCCCTAAGTTATCAAGAAGTTAGTTTTTTGGGACTTCAGAGGATGAGACGTGAGACAGGAAAAATATGTCATCACATATTACGCATTCCTAATTTGTTTTCTTATTGAACAATATGAGAAATCAGTTTGGAGTTGCCTTCCGTTGACTTGCAGCATTTAAAATAATTAAAATTAAAATAACGTTCGGATCAATTAAGTTTTGCTATAAGAATAAAAGTTATCGTTTACAATTATTTTTGAGTGTCGAGAGTGAGGGTTCTTGAGGGATCGGGAATCTTCTGTCTCCCAGGCTATAGTTTCAATATAATTTCTTGTCCGGAATTTCCTTTTCGCCTTTCAAACATCGTTCTTTAAATGTAAACCATTAGTAAGTCGGAAAGGGCCTTTCAGTCAAAATTTGGGCAGTATAGGAAAATCGCGTTTCGCGCAGTCCAATTAATATATTATGCTTTCCAAGCATAAGGGCTTGATGGCGTGGCTAAGAAATATGGGAACGGTATACTGCGATTGGTAAAAATAATTTAGTTCGTGCCCTGGTATCAGTGGCCAAGTCAGCCGCACGCTTGCAGTTACGGTGTATTTTATATGCTCAGGAAAACATCATCAAAATAATTTTGATGAGTATCTATTTGCTATGTTGATAGACTTTTTCTTTCCTGAATAGCGGATTTTTTTAGCCGTGGTATCATTCCGTGGTTGGATTTAGCTCGTGGCTGGAGCAGCGTAAAGCTGTGTACTCCGAGGCGTGGCGAGTAATTAGGGAGGTCGGTTAGTGGAATATCGGAAAGGAGGGAACAGGAGAGAGAGGTATAAAAGGGCAGAGGGATTACCTGCGTCGATGTTGACACACAGCTCCAAAAAATAAATGTGCCATGAGGTCAACGACCTCATAATTCTGGGGTATGGTGCACTCCTCTTTAATTGGTCCGCGAACCGGAATGCAAAACACCAGGGAGGGGAAAAAAATCCACGTGCCTGAAAAGGGTTTTTTTTCGAACTTCGATGCTCAAAAGGCGTCTGAGGCACCCTTTAGCGTCCCAGCGACCCGATTCCTCGTTTAATTTCGCCTCACGGTTAGCGCGACGCTCTAAGGGTGCGGTCCGTCCAATTTTGGAGCACAGCCTTTTAGTGCGGGTACGAGAGCAGCTGATCAAAGCGGTGCTGTCGGTCTGGCGTCGAGTCCGTGGATGTCAGGAAGGGACTCGTGGCGCGGGCATTGTGCGAAGATGCACACCATGGACTTCTGCTGTAAATTGACTGGGTTCGGGTGCTCTCAGCCACATTTTGCCCCGACCTCTCCTCCGTAACGATGTTTCATATCAATGTGGAATTATCTGGTTCTAGTTCGGCTGCGTTCTATTCCTCGATCCTCCGCCAAGCGTTCGTGGTGAAGGGTTTTGAAGCTTTGGACTTGCTTAAGGGAGGCCTGAGATATTTATTGAGGGGATGGATTTATCAATGAGGTAGTTTTTCGTGCTAGAGAAAAATAATTGCTCTCTCATTCAGCATGGCTAAATTATAGTTGAGCTCATATTCGAACCGAGGATTGGTTTGATGCAGCTTTTCAATCAATCTTCTGATCTGAAGAACTCCCTAACAGCATTTTGCTCCCTGAAACTTGTTTTTTTTTACCAAGAGCTTTGCCCTTAGTTCTCGGATATAACGATGGTTTCCTTCAAAGACCTGCCAGTATTGTAAACAGTCATTGTGAGACTCGCTGTAAAATTTGTTCCTGAGAGCCATTTATCAGATTTGTTTAAATGTCAGGAATACCAAACTCACAATTTTTTGCCTACTTTTTATGGATTGATTTAATAAGAGTGCTTAAATGAAGTGGATAATGAAGTTTGTGAATTCTGTACCAAAATCTCGTAAAGTTAATACATATTTAATTAACAAGTTAAAATTTTCTTAACTTTGTCCTGCTGTAAACGCCAAAATCTGCTATTTTTAATGACGATTGATGACTATTTAAGTATTGTTGCACCTCAATGAGTAGTTATTTTCGTAGGCTTTTAAATTCATAGGCATGTCAGGAAACAACTCATTTGTCAAATCAAACTTGGCCGACGTGAACAGAATGTTTATAAAAATTTCCCACATGTCAAATCATAGCATAATCAAATTGTTGTTGGACTTCAAAATTACACATGCTATCAGAGTGCATAATAAAAGGTCATAACAGTCTTGTGCCAACCAAAAAAATCATAAGCCATTTGTTCCAAAAGCTTTTTACATTTGTGGAAGAGTGTATAAATATATATGTGAGAAATGAAAAATATGTGACTTAAATCAGACTAGAATGTTCTTGGAATTCTTAGGGTTGAAACTCGGGCGTATAGGATTTTTGTGCGGACGAAGAATATCAAGCTCTTCTGGCTTCCTTGTAAACGCCCTTTCATGAGGTCGTCTCTCTCACCTTCGCCGTTCTCTTTCGTCTCCTTCGCTCGTGCCTTCTCTTTGTTGGTGAGAAAACTTCCCGGCGATGCGGCCTCTCTTCCCACTGCCCTAATGACTTCCTTCGCCTCGTCGCCTGTGTTTTACCTTTTTGCGGCCTCCTTCAAAACTGTTAGATTGGAGAAGGACAACCAAAGCCTTAGGAAAGAGAAAAATATCGTCAATAGTGCCTTGGTATATCACACTCGTGGAACTCAGCACCATTATCTTATCAATGGAGAAAGACAAAGAGGATGGTGGAACTTGAACTTCTCCGTTGTCATTGCTTTATGGCTGTTTCGTATTAACTTCGAGTTAGTAGGGAACTTTTTAGATACATTTTGCTACTTAATATTAACATATGAACTTGTTGATTACAGGTATGTCCAGGTTAGCTTCCAAGAGCTCGCAATAGGCCCTTATTTCATTTTATAATTTGGCCCCTTTGTTACTCGATTATAAAATATTTCCTTATCACAATTTATTTGTCCCGAATTGATCGTAATTTGATCTGTTGTCTTCGGGCGAATCAAATCAATACTGTGAAACAGCCAACCGTTGAATTCAAATTCTTCATAGCATAAGTAGTTAACTCAGGCTTCATTATGTAGAAGTTGAAGGTAATGATAATGAGAAAAAAAATAATTATTATCATTTCACTAATCTGCTCGCTGTGTGGGCTTTTTCACATTGTCATGCGTGAAATCCGTTTTTGAAAATTATATTTAGAAACATTTGGAAATCATTGCTTGATTTTTAACCGTGCAATGGCTATGTGAGTGCCTATGAGAGGTATTTGTCATGTCGACCCGTTCGTTGCGCCCGTCGCGTCATTAGGAGCTTTTATCCTTCCAATTTCTCCGTCTGGCAGCAGCGATAGGCCTTGTGTAGTTCAGCTGGGAAGCTCGGGCTCCGTCCTGTGGTCTCCTTTCTTTCTCGCTTGCCTGCACCTCGGGGTAGAGATCGCGCCTCGCTTTATTTCCTTCAAAGAGAAATAAAATGAATAACTTCGAGGCTCCTGTTTCGTCTCGCCTCTCCCGTCCCTGCCTTTCCTTCCTTTGTCTCCGATCCGCTTGTTTATCTTCCGTGTTTGCCTCGCACCGCGTGTGGTGACTTTTTTTTGTCTTTTCACGCTCCTTCGCTCCTTACTAACCTTTCCTTATTTCTCTTCGTTTTTTTTTTAAGCTGGTGGTTTTGGCGCACACATATATACTTTGAGGAAAGCTTTACGCTAAAAAAAACTAGGATATAATAAACAATTGGGCGTTCAAAAAGAATGACCCGATTATGAAAAATCTTAGATTTTCAGAATTTTACCCAATCGCATCTAGCAGTTCACTGTGGGAAAGAAGAAAAACTCCGGTTTTAGGCGGCACCACTCTTTACTCACCGTTCCTTATTTCTATTTGGGTTTATTTTAAAACTTTGGGTTTATTTTTGTGTTTGGTGGTTGAGGATAGATTTCCGTTGATAGTCGACTATTATTAAATAAACGGGCGTTCCGATAAGAATGACCGATTGTGTAAAATCCTTTGTTTTCGTAATTTGACCCGTTTTCATATAGCTGTTCAGTATGGGAAAGAAGAAATACCACGGTTTTAAGTGGCACAAACCGTTGTAATTATATTGGCTATCAAACGATTGCGGAACCGCGCATAAAAAATACCTTGTTGAATCGGAGAGTGAGGAAACATTTGGTAAAATGTAGGACGAATTCGACGCGTACGAACACATCGTTGCATTGGAATACCCGTCAGAGCTACTGTGACTAAAAAAAAACTTACGCATCAGCCTTCAGTAAAACGTTTTTCGTTAGAGATAATGTTATTGTTAAGGATATATATATGTTTTTTCCTTTGTCAAACATTTAGACAATCTGAGTATTAAATTGCGCTAAAAATACAAAAAATCACTTGAGGGAGGTTTGTGAGGCCGATTTATTTTTAAGAGGGGTTAGTGTTATGGTTATTATCGTTACATGTGTCCACGCCTTTCATCTGCTACCTTATAAGTGTATGTTAAAATCATTCGAATTATGTCGTAGAGTGGTTGGATGTATTTCCTTTAATTAGAAATCTTCATTCTGCGGCGATCAGTAGCCATTGGATTGATCCCTTACAGAATATGTAAAATTTTCCTGTAACTGCGTCACAAAGAAGGCGATTGAATTTATTATTTTTACGTTCATTAGCAATCAGCGGTAGAATGCCCTTGCCTTTCTTTCTATTTGCCTTTGGATAGAGGTTCGGTCAGCGCTGTTATTCTTGAGTGGAGGGCGTAGAAAATGTGAGCATTTTCTCTTGCATCGCAATTTGCATGCATGTTTTTCTCTCTTCTCTTATTTGGATTTGGCGGTGCTGGACTCAGCTAGGATGACTGGTGCCTTTTTCCTCAGTTCCTGGCCAGATGCCATGATGCAATGCAGGAAATTCTGTGAATTGGACGGGTTTATGCTCGGAAGAGTTTTGGGACTGGAATAAATTTAAATCGATGTTTTTTTTCTCTTTATTCCCTATAAATTTTTCACCACTTAATAAAGCGTGCGAAAGGAAGCCAATGAAATATCTCGTGGTTTTGGAAGCAGTGTGATGGTGCAATTTCCTGTTATCGTAAACTTCGACTTTTTGCCGAAGAACCGTTTTATTCTTATCTAAATTTATTTTGCATGCTGGGTGGTACATGGATTTTAATTCTTGCTCTTCCTACTCACATTCCAGTGGTACCGATTCTTTTCTCGTACCATTGTGCTCCAAGAGTTGATATATGTTCGTTCTCTCAGAAGTGATCACTAAGCCAGCTCAATCTTTTAGAAATGGTTCTGTATTGTACTGTATTTTTCGCTATGCATGAAGTTCATTTCCTTCTTGTAGAAAGATGAAAGTTTAGAAAATACCCACGCTTTTCTTACTCCCAGTTCTTCTAAAATTCCCAGGATTCCGGTGAAAATAAAATAATTGAAATATAGTTTGTGTTAAATTAGATAATACAGTGGTTAGTTTTGGTGTTGAACGCCGTTAATTCTATATCATTTCTTCAAATTTCACTATTGCATCCTATCTTCCTCTTTCTCTTCTTTATGCATATCACACCGAACGCTAATGAAGCTTATTGCGTAGTCTTTCCTAATTGTCTCAGAATTATCCTGTCTTCCCGAATATAAAACGAAAATGTTTTATTATAGAAACTGCATAAATTACCACGTTTCTCAGTAATGGCGGACTTATGGGAGAATTATATTACGACGTCGATTTCATGATGGCCAGCTGGATGTGATTTCAAATCCGCAGCTACTTCATTGATGACACTTTTGTGGGAAATCATTTGGTGTCGAGGAAATGAATACCTACGACCGACGTTTGGCTCGAAGCCATGCGACATCGATTATTTTTATACAGAAGGGTTTTTGGTCCAGCGAAGATACCGCGCTAAATGGAAAAGGAACCACGCTACGTTAGACAACGTTGTTTCTGACGAATCGTTTATGATCCTTGCCGTGAGAAATGTCACCGCGCGTATCCATTGTCTTGCTTCTAGCAAAAAGATGTTGAAGACTGGTAATTATCTTTCTTATGGTGATTCTTTGTTCCTTTACCATTCACTTAAAGCGACTTATCACTAGAATTCCACTCCGTTGAGTACATTTTGAGATACCGATTCGTCCAATGAGTCTTTATACTTGGTCGTAATGATGTTGAGTGGATTCTTTGGTCTTCGTTTGTCTTTGCACGTCCGTCGCTTACTCTTCTCTTTTGCTCAACGGCAATTTTTTCGTGTAAGTGTATTATTATTTTTTAGTGATCTCCGGGAAAGAGTTTCTCCATCACAGCAATGCGAAAAAATTTACTTAAGAATTTGAATGGGCGGAAGTACGTTATTAATTGAAAAAAAAATGAGAATTGTAATTCGTTATTGAAGCTCAAGGTTTCGGAAACTTTTGTAGAGGTATCAAAGTATTGTCTCGCATGCAGTTTACTTAGTTTTCAATCGTTTACTGATCTCCCGTGCTCATATGTATCCGTATTGTTTTGTTCAGAATATTTTTATAACATTCATGGTTTTATATTCTATCATCGGTCACTCTTGATGACCATACACTTGAAGGATTTTAAAGGTCGTTTTCTGATTTCATAGCTGATTGACGTAATAATCGGTGACTGAATTTCTATTTAAGTGCATAGGCGATGACGGCATGGTTATGGAATCGGAAGAATCACTTTATGTAAACTCGTTGTCGTTGATTTCTACTGCTGTGGAAATTCCTTACTTCAAATACTCATCATCAAATGTGTATTTCATCTCTGCATTGACCTCTTTTGTTATAAATTGTCATTAAAATGATTTACTTAAGGTATGGAATGGTAACGGAAATGTTGGAAAATAATAATATTTTTTTCGTACAGCATTGCGCTTGGGATTTACTTCATTAATACAAATTCCAGATATACATTTGCATAGCGGTCTTACTTGAGGTACACTACTCCTTTGAATCCCTTGAGTTGGGCTTTATAGTTGATGCAATTGTTTCTACCTATTGTGATCTTTCCGCTTATTTGTGCCGTAGGCTTTCCTACTGCATGCCGATGGGAAAGTTGAATTGACATGTGTTATAAATTTCGAATTGAGAATCATCACATTTTTAGGATCCCCAAAACGTGACTGCTCTTCGATTAAAGGTCAATTTTCTCTGGTGTCCAACCGGGGATTACTCGATTTACGGTAATGGGACATGCCGAATGATGATAGTCCTTGTATCCGCGGGCATTCCCTTCTACTTTTATTATTATTCCTTTAGATTCCCGGCAAGACCTTTTCTTTTTCATTACATCAAGAAAACTATTAACTTCCTCCCCCTTTCCCGCTAAGAAAAATATTTTTTCCTCAAAACAAGGTCATTCCACGATTTCATTCGTTCTAAGAAACCCGAAGCTGTTATCGAAACAGACCTTATCGTTGCTTAAAACCGAATTAGGATCGACCACGCACTTGGCAATTGAGCCCGGAGGTCGGTCTGGAATGGTGAGGGAAGATATCACCCCAAACTTATGCAAAGGCGTATGAATTTTCTCGCAGGCAGGGTAGAGGGGACCGTTCCTTTCTCTGGCCTGTCTCGAACTTCGAAAATGTTTAAGCAGTATCAGGTATCAAAAGGCTTCACTAAGAATATTAACCCGGGCTCATCTAGTCATGTAAAATTTCAAAATTTGAATTTCCTCCACCATCATCGTCATCACTTCACATCACATCCACTATCCAAAGATTGGTTTGACGCAGCTCTTCACTTCGGTTAATCTTTTCACTCCTACGTATTTATTCTCTTCCGCATCCTTTACCTGTTCCATATATTTTGTTCGAGGTCTTCCTTTTCCGTTCTTGCCATCCACTAATCCCTCGACGATTGTCTTCATCAGGCAATCATGTCTCAAAATGTGACACATTGTTTGACAGATTGTTCCGTTTTCTTATTGGTGTTTTCATTAGGCTCCTCTTCTCTCCTACTCGTCTTAGGACTTCCTCATTACTAACTCGGTCGATCCATTTGATCGTCATCATTCTTCTGTTACACCACATTTCGAAGGCCTCCAACGTTGATTTCTCTGCTGCTATCATTTTCGATACCTCACTTCCGTATTACTCCAAATATTGGTTCTTATAAATTGTATATTAGGATAAATATTCATGTCCCATCGCTCTTAATTTTTCTTGATTTTTTTCCTGTATGACCTATCCACATCACAACTCATTCATCGCAAATTATAAAACTCACTTGATTACTCCTCTCGTAACAAAAAATGCCGATTGAAGGTAATTTCAAAATTAAATGCAATGATTTAAAATATAAGAAAACCTCGTAAAAACTCTGGAAAACTATTATTATATTACTACTTCAACGCATAGAATGTAAGTATTTTGGTGGAATCAACTTTTAATCAGATGGGAGGATAGCAAGTCACATTTTTCAAATGCTGTTGTAATGCTACAAGTCTTAAGAATGTTTTTCTTAGGGATTGTTTTATGAATCTCTTCGACAAATGAGTTTCTGCTAAAAAATTTTTATGAATTTATACCAGAGACTTCTTGCAGTTTGGAGTTGTATTGCTATTCGTTAATACATCCGTTACTTTGTGTTTTTACGAAGTCAGTTACAAGTATTTACTTAGTCAGTAGTGAATTGTATTTTTCACTGAAAATTTTTTGACCGTCCTTTACTCGAATTTGCGAAAAAAAAATAAAACAGTTTAAGGTCCGAGTGAACGACCTCATTTTTGCGACGGTGTTATTGTTTTTCATGGGCGCGCCTCACTCGATGGCTCGTTCGTGTTTTTGCCGTAAATTTCAATTTCCGCCCTCATCCAAAATCGCCAGGCCGCGGTCCGCAGTTCCGTATACAAGCAAGTTGCACGCCCTCTGGTTCGCGTCATTTGCGTCGACCCTCTCTCCCCTCTTAGACCATGTGCCAGACTCGCCATGCGCGCGTGCTTTGTTTTCTTTCGGTGTTATTGAAATCGCGAAACGAGCAGCATGGCCTTAGCGCAAGCGCACCCACCCCTGTCTTGGGTGCGGAATTTGTTCTGGAGCCTGCGTGTCCCTCACCCTTTCGCGAACTGCTTAAAGAGAACCTATCCCATAAGGCCATGTGACGAAGGATGAGATGTCTCATTGCCTATTATTACCAGAGGTGAAATTTTCCGTGAAACGTCTTGCGAAGTCAGTTGCGAAATTGCTTGTGTTGCAGTTCCATGATTCTGATGCTAGATTTTCCTTCGTTTAGCCATAATTAATTTGTCATGAAGAGAGTAGTTGTGTTGACTACAGGGTTTAGGAAGTATCCCAATCATCGTACGCTCGTTGAAAGAGTAGTTTTTCTTCTGTTAAAGGCGTTTCATTGTATGTGCCAGGCAGCGATATTATTCAGCGCCTTAAGTTTTGCATTTATATCTTCATTCTGTTGAACTGGATAAAATTTTGAGAAAATAATTCAAGTCTGAAACTGCTCTTTTTAGCCATGATTTACATTTAATTTTCTTGAGTTTTGTTTAATTTTCTTGAGTATTTATACAATTAAATTTTAATCCTTTTGTCGCCAATGCCTTTGTTATTTTTAGATGTAAGTTCTAAAGAGGAAGATTGTGAATGCTTTGGTTCAATATTTTAAATTGTTATATTTTCTTAGTTAAATCTTTTTTAATGGCTACTATGCCTCTCTTGTCGAAATTAGTAAACTGCAATGGTGCATCGCTTGTGCAAATAGTCAGCTTGTATGTGTTTCTTCCGATGTTCTTTGACCCTTTCCAATTTTTCGAGCGTGAAATTTAGAAGCGTCTTGGGAATTCGGGTGAACTAGCAACCCCCACTATAGACAGATTCCGAGGCTTAGGGCCGTATTCTTACTGGACCCTACATATCCGTCCCTACATAACAAAAGGCCCCTACATGCGTTTCTCAGTCGACCCTACATAAGTGGTGGGGGTTGATTCCGTTGTCAAGTTCTCCGTAGATGACGTAGATGATGGCGCAGTGCTAATTTTACACTCTGGTGGCGTAATGGAACTAATATGAAACTAAGAAAAGACGACCGAAAATTTATGACCGAGCATATTGTTTTTGTAGGGTGTAGGACTGGTTCAGCTACCCTACATCAAGTAGGGCCCGTTTAGTTCCAAAAACGGCCATATGTAGGGCTTGATGTGGCGTATGTAGGGCGAGATCGGTTTATGTAGGGGCTGATGACGTATCCAGGGTCGGTTGGACCTACAGGGTCGACTAAGAATACGGCCCTTAACATCGACTGACTTCTGTGTCACTAGGGTTTTAATGGGTGCATTTCCAGGCCATTGGTGTGTACATTTTTTGGGATTGCTCCTATCTTCGCTTTGTAGGACATCTGATCCTCCCATTCCATCGCACCACCGGCCCACCTCCTCCAAAGTCTGTATGCAGTATCCTATTCGTCGCTGTGTTGTATGACCCTCGAATAGAACAGTCCTTCCCCAATTTATGTTGAGAGTTAACAGGGTAGTTTCCTTCCTCAATGAAAACGAATGGCATGGATTGAGATTCGTTCCCATCATTAGTGTATTCATAATATACAAATTATTTCGTTTTAGAAATCCCAGTTCAGACGAATGTTAATGGTCAATTTTAACCTCATTTGAAAAAGGCCAGATTGGCGACCATGCGATTTCACTCAACGTGACGTCACAGGGACCTAGATTCTATACGAGTATGGTATGGTATTTGGAGGAGGCGACCGACAGCTGAGGTCATTTGCGCCATGAGGGTAGGGTATGGAAGGAAGGGTGGAGAGAAACCCGGCGTCGGCATTAGCCTGCTCTTAAAGAAAGGCGCCAAGGGGACCACGTCTTAACGTCCCATCCGACGGACGTCCATTCGTTCGGCTCAATTCATGGGAGGCGCGGTGGTATTTTATTCGACCAAGGTGGTTGTAAATATCTGGAGACGCTGTTTCTGAGGTTTTAGCGTTGTCAAAGTTTCGCCATCTTGGTTTGACAATTTTTGGACTTAGTCTCCCACTAATATTTTGAGGAGGCTAAGTTTTGGTCTGAAAATGAACTACATTAAGTGAAAAATGCTACCATAATGATAAGTATTTCGCCGACGATTGTCCTCGGATTTTTCCCATCATTCGCCGATGCTTCTATTAATATAAACTCTGTGTGTGTTAGCCGCTTTACTGGTGGGTATATACTTGAAAATATACTTCTGTACTGTAATTTATAGATTTCCGTTGGATATAATGGAATAAAATAGCAGTATAAGTGCAGGTAAGTAACTAGTTTACTCTCGTAAAATTTTATTTTCAGCTGAGCTGGTTGTAGAACGTAACCGTGGGGATTAACAATAATTTTTCCTGGGAAAAGATGTTTGAGTCATATATTCGCGAAGCCTACGCATGAAGTAAGAAAAAAAGGTTTACAGTGTGGGTTGCATAGGTTATTTTAATGTATTAACGAGTTATGACCAAAAATGTCACCAAATAGGAAGCATTGACCCTTATGGGATTGTCAATGTTTTGGTCAAAGTGGGCGTGGCATGTCATACCCAAGCACCCCCATTCCGGCCACACTTCGCTCCACGCTCGAAATCAATGGTGCCCCCTCCAGATATTTACAACCTCCTTGTATTCGACCGGGACTATTGTTTTTAGACTGGCGCTTTGTTGCATACTTTGTACGTACGGTGTTCCAGATTCGATTGCGCCTTCAATTTCTTTGGATTATTGTCACGTTGTCTTTCAGGGTCGCTTTAACATATACTTTTATAGAGTTGGTCATTCTATGACAGAGAAGGTAGCCAAAAATTAATCGTATGCCTTTATGATTTACAAGAACTAGTTCCGTTTGCTCATTCATGGCTGAAATTGAAATTCTTAGCGGGATGCGAGCCTGCAAGAGGCATATACATTTGTATTTTCATATACCTCATTCGTAAGTTCCATAAAAATAAGACTGTCGACTTATGGTACTGATTTATTTTCAATGCACTTATCACTTTCCATGTGATGGAAGATTTATTTCCGGTTTCATGGAAAGCGTGGAAATGCCTTCCGCTTAAACGTTACTGGCATTATTTTTGAAATTTTGTTACCTACTTAATCAGTTACCTTTGTACTTACTTATTTTAAACTTACACGACCAGTTACTTAGTCATAAAATTTTCGGTTCAAACGGTATAATGTATAAAGAAAAATATTTCTCGACAAATTAGTATGCAATACAGTGACTTACTGATTACTTAATACGTTACCGTTACATTTGTTATCCTCAAATATAAAAAAATTATAATCCTCGTGTCAAAATTCATCGGTTTTCTTGAATACATCATTTTACTTCCTTGATCCATTCTGATGCTTCCAGTCCTTATCACGTGGTGCCCCTGCGGAAACGTTTAGAGGAAAAATATAAACATCCTCAATTGCTAATTGGGGGAGACGAAATAAAACAAAAATCGTTCGAATGGAATCCTGATCGCCAACCATTCTAAATCGAGTGATCCTCGGCGTCGCCGATTTTTTTTGTTATCGGAATCGTTTATTTTTGCTTCCCCTTTTGTTTTCGTGCCTCGATATGCGGTGCACTCGTTCATACTTCGCTAGGTCGACACGTGTGGCGCCGCGTCGCGGGGGATCGAGGCAATCCCTTTAAAGGTTTTTTTTTTCCTCTCGCCCCCCTTCAGCTCCGTGGCACCGAGTAAGGGAAGGGGCGTGGCGGAAAAAAAAATGATCCGTTGGTATCGCGAGCGGGCCCCTCGTCATCCTCTTCTCGTTAATTGGTTGCCCATTGTCGTTTCGGGAAGTCGGTCGATATAGATTTTGTGCCGTCGCTAAGGGAGATAGGGTAATTGCTGCGGATATTCCGTGAATGTCGAGTAGCACACGCAAAAAAAAGAACTGTGCTCGCCTCCATTTATTCAACGGGTTTTCTACCCCCCAAGTCCATACTTGGCGCTGCATCATTTTTAAAGCAAAAACACCTCACGTGTATGGATATGATATCAGAAATATGACGCTCTTCCACATAATTAACATGTTGCTTATTGAATTATTTCGTTCTAGTTCAAATTTCAACAGCTATCAATACAAGTGGCCCATAGTAAAAAGTATGTGTTGATGAAATGAATGTAATTGATTTAGGCAGCGCGAGGCTTTCCGTATCATTGGCAATCCATCCTATGCTACATTTTTGGCCATCCCTGGTCTCAAATATGCAATCTCGCTAGAACCGATTGGAGTGTGGGAATTCAATAATGCTCACGTGTTACCTAGAAAATTCAGTGGATAGAATAAATTTTTGACATTACTTATCAAGTGTTTAGAGTAGTCGTATAATTATTTTACTACCATTACATACGATTTTTTTAACTATATGCGGAAGAACATTCCTGCGAAGTTTCACGGATTGTGGCCAAACGAAGTACACGAATGGTCTCATTGTGATTGATGTGAAATTGTTACCCTCAAGTCCTCTATCGGCTCTCGTAACGACTAGATTAAAGTGTAGTGCGATCAAAAATAGCGGGTGTATCGCGGGTTTTTAATTTGCGAGCTGTATATCACCTCGTCACTTTAGCTCAGTTTCTTATAAAATGCTTTTGGATGTATTCGGATCTCTTTGTATTCTATATGTCCCCTATAACCCTTGAAGTGTAATGAAGGAAGAAACGTTACATTTATATTTAAGAAATGGTATTTTCTACCAATAACGAAAATTTCTCCCTGATCGTTTAACTTTTCCTGCGAAAATTGGCCGGAAAACATAAATATTGTATGTACGCCACTTCAAATGCTCGTTAAAATTTTAAATGTCAGGAAAAATGATTGCATGTATTCCTGGAAAACCAGGTGAATTTACAGAATTTAAAAGTTCAAATTCCGTGGCAAATGTGTGTCAATCGTTCAACTTGTTTTTCTGAGAGTTTCCTGGTACAAGTAGTGGCACCAACGCTCGTGAAATAGATTGTTCGTTGGCTATTGGAATAGCTATTTGATCCTGTCACTTGCAGGATGCGACATATTGCCTCCAGCGAATGTGTGGATCACATATAGAACTCCGTAGATAATTGAAGGTAACTGAACGTTTAAATTTTTCTATTAGTTCAGTCGAGACCTTGAATTAGTATTTGACCAGGATATACAATTGTTGCGTTTGAAATTTCCGGCTTCAAGCTGGCCTTAAACATCTAATTCGATGTTATAGTCATTGTGTTCAAATGTTGGGCCTTTTACCTTCTTTTATTTGAGGTATGAGATCTATGGTTAGAGTGCGTGAAAAGTATTCATATTGAACCTTAAAAGTTTTAAAAATTGTTTGAATTATTTAAAATTGATAAAAAAGAACAACATAAGGGTGAAGAATAAATTTACTGGCTATTATGTAAACATTATTTCACAGTCGTGCCGATATAGGTCTTGATATACGTATCAATGTAAAGAATTTTATTGAAAATGTCTGAATAAAATAATTATCGAAATTTAAACGACGCATTTAATCGCGTGAAAACATAGATAAAGAATGGTAGAGTAGTGGTGAATTTTTGCAATGGCAGTTATATATTACTTATTGATGCATGTTCAACCGTCCAAGCCTTCACCCAACACTCTGTGGAATTTTTGGAGGCGATCGTATTGCTGTGTCTTCTTGCGCGGCTATATGCATCTGTAACGAGGGAGTAATGCGATATTTACGTAAGGTGTTGTCGGCTCATGGATATATTGTCAGATAAAGCATACGGCGAGGGGTCTCTTGTTGCCTAAATTCCAGTGTTTCATATATTTTAACGAGCAGCTGGGCCTGCTTGGAAGTGAATATCTATTAGGATATGGTTATTGGTGTCATGGGAGTCAACTGGTCGGAACTGGTATGTACAACAATCCCCGATCTCTTGGAAAAAAGCTAGTGCCCCTGGTTATAGTAATGTTTTTTTCTAATATGACATAATTCGATATAAATTAGTATTCTGTGGAATTACTGTTAGAAATCTTATCTCCCTACTGCTGGAACGGTACAGAAACTATCGCAAATCATAAAAGTTTGCTTTTACATAAATATAGTATGAAAAATACAAATTAAATTAAAATTATTAACAATTATGGTTTTAGTTTTTCAAAAATATGATTAGATGATTACTTCTTTTCACAAACGCAACTGTCACATGATTATGCTGTCATGAACTAAAATAATTATGCTTATCGCGACATTTTAAGTAATTTCGAATACATTCTTTATGAAAGAGAAGTTAAATCTCCATATTTATGGTATGTGTGCTTATTGGGGGTGATAGAGGTGAATGATGAAAGGGCTGGGTGCCGGCGACCCATAGAGGTTCCCTAAACCGCGCAGGGTCGCCCGGAATGATTCGCCATTGAGTAGTGGGCGTTTTCTTATTCAAATGGGCACGTGAATCATGCTAAAGTGGCCCTAAGGGCGGACCCTTCCAATGCCCCCGCCCCGCTTGATGAACGACCGGAATCCGCCTGATGTATCCGTAGTTCTGACCGGAATGTAACCTCATGGTTTGTTCCAAATCAGGGAATGGCTCTAACAATAAGTTCTACGTGGCATTCTATTTCGGCTTATCTTAGCCCTTCATAAATCGCGTTATCGTGGATTGCAGTAATTAGTCACGTGATTGTTCACTAACTCATTATTATAATTAATAGTAGCGGGCGTAACTTGGTGGAAATCCATAATCGTAGGATAGAAGGAATAATAACTTTGCTTTTTCCGCATGGTAATTTATTGGAGGGTAATTTAATTCAAAGCGAAACATTGTCAAGGTGGACACCTTGACGATGTTACGCTGTAACGAAACCATGTCTCACTAAATTACCATGTGGAAATAGCAAAGTTATTATTCCTTCTATCCCTACGATTATGGATTTCCACCAAGTTACGCCCGCTACTATTAACTATAATAATGAGTAAGTGAACAATCACGTGACTAATTACTGCATTCGGCGATAACGCGATTTATGAAGAGTAATTTAATTTAAAGCGAAATATTGTCACGCGAAGGTGGACACCTTGACAATGTTACGTTGTAACGAAACCATGGTCGGTCTCACTAAATTACCATTTGGAATTAGCAAAGTTATTATTCCTTCGATTGTTACAACTCCCTATAAACGTTGTGGTATTCCATTATAAGTTTTCTCGGATATTTTACTATTACATACACCACTACTTAAGTATAAAAAGTAGTGGTATAAGTAATAGTAAAATATCTAAGAAAACTCACGTGATTGTTGCCCATCTATGTTTTTCTGCCTCTAAACGGGGATCATCGAGGAATAATAAACACATTTCATATCAGGAAGAAATAAATTCTCATTTTATGCGTTCATATAATGACTTTCGTACGTTATTATCATATTTCTTGAAATTATTGTAATTCCTGCGTTTTATGGCTTTCATGTAAATATGGGTTTTCAACAGGGTATCGATATATAAAGTTCGTACAAAAGTCCGCAAATTTCTAACGGCTCAAATGGAAATGCTTGCCTCTGAAGTAGAAATTGTTAATATTTCAATTAGATTTTAAATTTATTTTTTACTGGAACTCATGTGTGACGACGTCGCGATATTGTACCCAGATCATGACTTAGTAATACCACCTTTTCTCGAACTTCATCTCCCAAATATGATAATATTATGCAATTTATGCGTAGATATTAATTTTCAATGCTCATAACTTAGGGTCACAGCGGATAGGCTCGGTACTATTTCACTTGTGATCCCACCAAATACCTACTCTAGGGAATTTTAAGTGTCCACCTTATGTGAAAGAGTTGCTAGGATCATCACGCAGTTGTGAAAAAATAATGATAGTATCATATTTTCAGAATTTTATTTTTACACCGGATAAATGCTCTGAAGAATAATGAATTTTAAACTAGCATTTAAAGTAGGCAATGCACTTTAAAATATAACTATTAATACAGAGCCTTGTAGTGTAGGTCTGTGAAATGAAATGCAAAATGTTTGGCGACGTTTCGATATTATATTCTATTTTCATCAGGGCTATGAATAGTGGTCACAGTAAATTAGTACATGAAGAGATTAAAAGTTTATACAATGATATTTTTTACTTTTAATATTTATTTAAAAATATTTATTTTTAAAAGTTATTGTAACCATTATTCGTAGCCCTATTGAAGACATAATGTAATATCGAAATGTCGGCAAAATTTTGCATTTCATTTCACTGACGTATGCTCCTAGACTATATCGATTACTGCATGTATAAATTGAGGACATGATGAAGAAATCGATTTAAAATATAACCGTAATTTTGCATATAGTACCATGCATATATCATCTTAACATAATTCGTACCTGCGCCTCCAATTAGTTTCTCTGAGCCCGCACGTTATCCCCCTTGGAAGCAATACGTGACTTCTGGGCGTTTTCCACATGCAGATGTAAATGCGCTTCCTTTCAGATAAATTTTGCTTTGGTTGACGCTCGGTATTCCTTACGCGTCATGGCGAGGAATTCGTGGTGTGCGGCGTGCTTTAATAATAATTAGTTTTGCGTTGCGTACAGCACGTGAAGGCTTTGGCGTGTCTTTTCGTGCCACGTTCTCATGGTCCTCCTCGAATTGATTGGATTTCCTCGTGGTCGTGCTCTTGGAAGACCTTTTTCGATTGGCTGCCTTGGTGTAGGTTGCGGATGGAGCGTTTTTCATTAGGCCTTCCTATCACGGACTCATGTCGGTGCGTGGGACTGGTCCATATCTCTACCTCGTGTTCCAACATGCTCATGTGCATGATCGTAATCATAATTAGATCTTTGATTACTTTAACCCTTGGGAAAATTTTGTTATCACGGCTTTGTCGATCGCGGGTGTGACTTAATCACATTACACTAGTCCATCCACAGTGGCGGCATTTGTCACTATTCTTGTTTGTCGCTCCAAGTATCGTGTGAGCTTTTGAAGTCGGGTAGAGCAGTTCTTAAATTTACTTAGGATAGCACTTACATTTAGCCTCGGTGGTGACGGGTTAACGTCCTCGTATGTCAACCCAAGGATCACCGGTTCGAATCGAACCTGGTTGAACTCTTTATCCACCGTCGACGTGGATCTGTGTGTTTGTCAGTTCAAGATAGCACCCGATGGTAGGTTATTTTTAAATGAAGGCGCAATTATTATTAACATTATTATTGTTGTTTTTATCAAATTCATTTCCACTTCATTGAACGTATGTGGATTGACGGAATGCTTTTGCCATTACAGTTGGGCGGTGTTTGAAATACATTTTATAATTAGCATGAAGTCGTCGATCAGCTTCTCATCTTCCTTCAAAATAAGATGTCCTCACCTGCCATTGATATCGAGGTCAGAACCCGTAGCAGTTATTCAGATTAATGGACTTGAAATTTCACTGAATTAGCGTCGTCGTTAAGTGGACACTAAATTTCGCAAAATTGCTCTTGTGCACCATTTTTATTTTTCCTCCCGATTTCTCATTCGTAGATCTAATGTAGACATTGGAAAGAAGTGTACATGTCGTAAAAAGTCTCCCCTCTTGTGCATGGTTGTGGAGAACATGTCAACGGAAATCGAAGATGGTTATCTTGTTGGCTTTCTTGTTTACTCTTCATTGTTTTGCTGACAGACGGCAGTTTTGCCTGCTTTCCCGCCAACTTGTGTAGCTCCGAAGTCCTTTTTAAATTCAGCTGTGGAGATACTGGCATAGTTTCTGGCAAAAATATCATTTCTTGACAACAAGAAATGTGGAGGAAAATCGTTCAAGCATTTAATGGGTATTTTTCGTTTTCTCGGGGTTGTTTTGCTAATAATTTTAATTGATTATTATTTTTATTGTATATAACAAATGATGACTTATTCAGTACTTTCCTACCGTCTTCTCCCTTACTTCCTATCATGCATTTCAATGCGTTACAGCGTTAAAATCATGAGAGAGGTAATTTTTTTTCGCGAATAAAGTCTCATGTGGCCCATTTTTAGCCTAGGGGTTGAAGGTAATGATAACATAACGCATGAAAATGTGATCTTGAACATTGTGAATGCATGATCCTACTTTTCACGTTTTAAATAGTTTATTGTAATTAACTTGCACAGTTATTAGTGAAGTTTGCTTTCGAAAACGTATTCCTAAATTTAGACTAGCACTGCCCACCTGTGTCCTCTGCACCCACTTTGACCTTGCTGGGCTACCGGTCGTTACCTTGCTGCTTGTCATGGCCCAATCATGAGAATCATGACCCAATCGCGAGAATCATGGGCCAATTGCGATAAGCGGTCATTAGGGGTTTTGGGGGACATGGCATTAATTGTGGCATGCCAGTGGCTGGCTCTCCTTTCCTGGAGTTTTTCAAAATATGCTTAAGTACAAATAATTAAATAATACACAACACAAAAACAATTTTTAGTTTTTAATACACGCACTAAAACAGTTATTAAAGCTACACGCATATGACACAGCTAAAACAATTGCTAAAAACGTGTTGTAATTCATTGGAAATCATTTTTCATTCCATGCGGCAGAGAAATGCGGCATGTATAGCGAATTTCAGTGCGGCGTCTCTCCCTTTCTCTACGGATGAGACGCCGCACCGTGTGGCTCAATGGCCTTTAAGGCCAATGTGGCGTAACTAGACTGAAAGAATTCCGATCAAAACTTACTATTTATTTATTTCATTTATTTTTTTATTTATTTGCCAAACCGTAGGTCATGGGTTCGAATCCCGCCAGGGGTAGGTGGTCCCTATGCGCTGCAATGGCCTTTATGTGTTGTTTACGGGGCAGTTGGAAATAAATAAATGAGGGGAACCTCTGCAGCGGGGAGACAGGAATTAATTGTGGCTCTCCACTGTTTGTCTCCCTTTTTGTGGCGGGCTGTTTTTTTTTAAAATCTTTTAGTGCACGTTTTTTGCCCGAAACTTAAAGCAATGTCGAGCTACTTCGCTGGGACCAATTCTGAAATGTGCGTGCAAAGATTCCGCGTCGAACGCACTAAACACCATCTCGGTAGCACTTGGTACGACTGAGATAGACCCTTGAGTGTGACTGCGCCAAATGCAGACAGTCTGACACGCTGCAAACTTAATACTTATGTATAGATTTCTTTCTTGTGTTGCGAGGTTGCGCGTGTGCTCGTAGAAAATAAACTTTCGTGCCCAAGCATTTATTCGCAACGACCGTAACCCTGGTGAGTTTCGTGTCGGCCTAGAATAAATCCCTGTTGAATTCGAGTGTTCGCTTCCGTGGCGTACCGTTTCCTGCTGCCTTGCGATGAGGACCGTGTGGTGGAGTGGGAGGTGAAAGAACTCTCGACAGTTCCTTTCGTGTTTCGCGCGGCCCTTAACCTTCAAGGTCCTCCGATGAATCCTCGGGACGTGAAAGCTGAGACGGTTAGGTATTTCAGGCCTCCTGAATCCGCCAAATGTTTCCGCGGAATGCTTTTATTCCCAATTTTCTCGTCTCTTTCTCTCGTCGACATTTTTCCTAATGATTTCCTCTCCATCACCTTCGATTTTAGCTCTTTTGGGGTCGCTCGAATAGTGAATGTTTTCTCCCCTCCATCATCGTTTATTCTTTTCTCCGGCAAACGCTTTTTAGGTCTTTGAAGGGGCATGCACTAATGGAATGGCTGCGGTGGGAGGGGGGCTTTAAGAGGAGGAGGTTCCTTGGGGCAAAACGACGTGGTCCGTCCCTCTCTTCCTTCTCCGCGGCCGATTGTGAGATATTTCGGTGCCTGGGAAATGTATATCGTCGTTTCCTCTTCTCTTTAGTGCTACGCTTACGTCTTAAAAGCATTTTATTCTTGATATAAGAAATGGTGGAGGAGACAGGAAAGGTATTTACTCGATTTCTCGAGTGTGGTTTTCCAGTTGTATGATGATTACTTGCAAAAACGTATTTGATTAATTTTTTGTGGATATACTCAATGGGAAACTTCTTCAAGGATACTAAGTATGAAATATTTTTGGGTAATAATTTTACATGAATATTAGATGCAATCAAAACTAATGTTCTTTCGCATTTCTCATTTTATATCGATGTAAGGCATCCACGATATTTCAAACTTTAGAAAGCTAGCGAAGGACTTAAAACATTTAGTTATAAATAACTGCTGTCGCATATTTTTATGCTTTTTGCGTTCTGTCATTTCCTTAGTAGGGCGTATGAATCGTCAGTTGTTCTTTTTTTCCTTTTCATGCTTTCGAACTTACATTTTTATGACCATCTTTATTGACTAACTTTAGGATTGCCGTTATGCATTCCTTTCGATTGAAACCCAATAATAGCATTGCATACTGTACGCGTTTCTTGAGAAACGTGGAATGAAAGTCGAGTGGTTAAGCTAATTGGAGATGCTTCTTCATGCATTCAAAATCCTCTAATAATTTATCCTCTTCAAACGACTCCTTCATCTCCTACTTGGCCTGAAAATTTCATGGCGTTGGAAAGTTTGGCTGGAGGGAATTGGGTTCTGCACGTCAATCCTAGTTTTCGCGCAAGGCCATAAGATTTTGTGTGGGAGGTGAGGAAATTTCGTTATTTTTTTCCTGCCTAAAAGTTAAATTTTTATTTCTCTGGAGTGAAAACTGTCATCGTTCATGCTTAGGACCGCGTTCATTTCACAGCGTATTTACGTCACTGAAGTTTTTCCCTCAAGTTCTGATTAAGGCATGTCTCAGTGGTGTTGAAGTAGACTGAAATGGGACGGTGGAATAACATCGGGCATTTAGCGATAAAAATATCGGGTTTTATGGGCGTACATTGCTTCTTTCCTTCTTTTAACCTCTAATTCAATAATTAGTCAAGACATAACTTAAGTACAAATTTCTGTTTTTTTTCTTCAACATTTTGCTTCGAGAGCGCAGTAATTGAGCCATTTTGTGAAGGCAGATGATCACAAACTTGAGAAACCGGTCGAATTAAATTCTTTAGGCTCCAAAATGGAGTAGAATCCGCGCAGCCATTCAGATACCGGGGTATAATATCTTAGGCTATTTGATGGCCCCATGTACTATATGCTTGGAGAAAATTTATCCGTAAAGTGTCTCGTATTGCCCTAATGAGCCTTGCTACTATTACTTAACTGTGGTGTTGGTGGCGGTTCTTCCATTATCTCCGCTTTGAGTGCAATGCTAGGCATTGGAGGTTTGTCTCCTGTAAAGAAAGGTGTTCAAGTTGTCGTGTCGACGATCTTGTCCCTTGGTCGTCTTTTTTCTAGATTCTTCCACCTAGGGTAAGAAAGAAAACTTTCATAAGGCGGCAAAAAACTGAATAAATGGGTGATGTTGTTTCGAGGACACGTGTGGATATCTTTTTTCACCCTTGTGGTTTCCCTCGGGCGGTTCCGAAGATTTTTCGGAAAAAAAGTATGTTGGAAAAACGATATTGCCTTTCCTTTAGTATTCCAGTCATCAATGGTGATGGAATTGTGGTCCCAGTGAACCAACTTGGTTGAAGTATAGGGGAAGTAAAGCTTCCTGCGAGTGAAAAGGATGATATGCGTTAGAAGATATATCATTATTGAGTCAAACGGGCTTGTCTTACTTGTCGCATCCGAAATTTAGTCTACGGACACGATTTCATTCTTTACTTCGCCATCAGCGATTGGAAAAAAAGCTTTGGGATTTTGAACAGATTGCTGTAATGTAAATTTCCTTACTTGTTAAGTTTTTAACGTTGTTATTTGTGATCACGAGATTAAGACCTAGGCTTTCGCTGTCCTTTCGCTCTATATTCCATTGATGTTACCTATTTTCTTCCTTCTCCAATCCACTTTTTTCAAGTTGAAGATGTAAGTCGGGAAATCATAAAACGAATAAAAAACGTTGTTACATGCCGAACTTTTGTGATCCTAAGCTCTCGTGCAGGGCGTTTATTGTAGCCCTCCCTAGAAGTTTTTGTGGTATTTTTAATCGTCAACGGTGCTAAAGGGGTGATTTTATAATTGTTGCCTTTCATTGTAAAAATATATTTTTTACTGATGTTATTGTCCATTACGTAATTATCAACTGTGCTCTAAAGAGAGTAATAGGTTTGTGTCGCAAGGGATCGGCAACAATTGGAGCCGGAAGAGCCAAAAGTCATAATTTACTAAATTTCCTAGTTTTCAAAGAGTTTATTAATTTTATTTTTAATTTAAATGAATAGCTATGGCGTTGCAATCAGCTGCACAGATAAATTTCGTCAGCGCTTTGATGTGATTACCGGCGATTAATTTATTAGAAGGACGCTTTATCCTCTCTCCCTCCTACTTTCCCGATTTTTATCCTGTTTGCAATATTTTTTTCAGTTTTGAAAATAAATAAATATAATTATTTTATTGGACATCGAAAGAGCCGCAGGTTGCTGACCTCTGGCCTAGACGGTTGGCGTAGTTGGCTGCTTACCATCAATTATTATTGCTCGATTCTAATTATTTAAATATAAACTTATAAATATATGAAATGAGACATTAAAAGCGACTACCTGACAGACACTCCGAATAAAATGTGGCCATAAACCGACGATTGAACGTGTGTACTTCGATACGCCTCAGCCGACCAGAGCCTTGGAGAGCAAAAGGACATTGCGAGACGGAGAAAGTGGGGAGGATTGAGACGTGACGCGACAGTGACAATCAAAGGGGTGAGGGAAAAAAGGGGTAGACATTGATGGGGAGAGTCTTCGCAAGGGGTGAAAGCAAAGGCGACAGCCTTGGAGGACAGAGGAGGGGGGATGGAACACAGCCACACCACAACGAGAAGTGGATACAGACGAAAACGAGACTAAAGAAAGGAGACTCCTTCGCGACGTTTCATTTAAGTGTCTCTTATTTCTCCCGTCACACACTCCCCCGCATCCACTCATAAAAAGGCTGAAGGGCGAGTTTTATTGCGGATAGACCCCCAAGTGCTCCAACTCGACCCCCCCAACCCCAGACGAGATAGAAGACGCGTCTACTGCAGTCCCGCACGCTCTCCTTCGCGAGTTATTCAGACCCCCAGTGCAGTCAGTGAGCGTGATTGCCTCTCGACATGCGACGCTTTGGCTCTTGTCTTACAAACTGCGACGCGGAAGGTGTGACGCGAGGAGGCAACTAGCGCAGCGATCATCGTGGGTGGTCATTTTATGGCTACACCGTGAGAGCTTGCGTCGATATCGATCACAGTTTCCTTATACGTGACTCGTAGCGGGAGGAAACGGCTTCGGAGGATGAAGAGAAGACAGAAGGTTTGGGCTAGGGGTGTGTCGATTGTGTGTTTGATTGTTGTTTGGCCACCGCAGCTATCCACATGTGCTTGGGCAACGGTATAAGATACTCGTCATTTTTATTTTACTATTTCGCTATTTTTAACAAATAAATGTTTTGAGCCTCTTAATTCCCTATTTTATTTTATTTCAATAAATTGTTAAATTTTAATGCATTAACTGATAAATCAATATCTCACCTGTTAGTGTGTACAAGAATCGAGAATTGGGAATCGATTTGAAAGAATTAGAATCGGAATAGAAAAAAGTGGAATTGGCTCATCCCTAATTTGAACAGTGCAAGTACCAATGGGAAAGAGAAGGAGTGGAACCGGGGTCATGAATGGAACAAAGGGTAATTGGCCTTTTACTGAACTGAAGAAAGGAATTAAATGCGCGATAGGGTAAAGGCCGAGGTGATTTGTTACATGCAAACCTAGGTTAACTTAAGAATATCTTAAACAATAACAGTAGGGGGTTTAGCGAGCCTCTGCTATCAAAGAGGGAAATTTAATGCGAGCTAACTCAAGGCAGAGGTGATTCATTCCATACAAAGCTGCACTAACCGTAGAGTATCTATCATCATAACATTAACCACCATATTCTATTGCATAATCTTTCAGTGCATGAGAAAGTAGCACAATCGCTAAGGTAACTTTGAACTTACCTGTTTCCTAAGGTATACTTACTGTCTTAAAACAGGATTTAGTTACAGCGTAACATAATCAGGATCAAGCTTGAATGGTCTTCCTTTCTTGGGAGGGAGGTTCAATACTTGGCTGAGGGCCTAGTGGGAATACAAGACCTTACAACAAACGATGTGTTTAGGAGAATTTCCTTTGAGATTACTAGTCTTGAGCATATGTGAAGCGGAACGCAAGAACATTTTATCCTGAAAAGGTGAAATAAAAACTGCGTAGAAAGACCGCGTTTATCATGTACATTTTGCGAGGAATTACGAGGATGGGGGTGGAGAATCAGTCGCCATTATAAGCCACACCCAATCCACCACTGAGGCCAGGTTAAATATAATCCTCAATAATGCTGCGCCGTTACGAAAACAGGACAATAAATAAAAAGTTCACGAGTGGAAAGAAAGAAGTTGAAATTTCATCAAACCCTCCCGCTGAAATTTCATTTATTTATTCTATCCTCTCCGTCTTCTTCACTACTTTGACCAACTTTCATTCCCTTTTTTCTTTGGAGAAGGTTCAGAAGAGAAGTTGTGGAAAGAGAGGGACCTGAGAAAGTGGAGAAGGGGGTGGATACGAGCAGGCTTCGTGGCAAGAATGAAGGAGTAATAGACCTAATGACATTGTGATGAAGGAAATTCCCGGTGGAAATTGGTATAGGAGTGAGTATAATACCTAATAATAGTTGTACGCCGTCATCCAGATAAGCCTGCCTCGACAGAGAGATAACCTCTAACGACAAATTGCTTGGTGATCAGGATCGATAATTTTATCATAAATAGTTCGTTCAAATTTTTGAATTCCATTCACTCCCTCTCTGCTACTTCTTCTATTTATTTACCATTTGCTACTCGAATAACATCGCAGGCAGTTTCATATTTATGATAAATCAGGAAGTATTGCAGCTGGCTCTGGATGACCTCAAAATAAGTTCATGAAACGATTACGTAGCGCTGGGTGAGTACCACTAAAACACACACTAAATCCGGCAAATATTCATTCAGTTATGAAATTGGTAAGTCGAACTTGATAGGAGCAGCAAGGAAAATCGGTCCTGAGAAGAGAAAACAAGGAAAAAACGTATAAAGGAATGATAGATAAAAGGGTTGGTGATTTGTGATAAATAAATATGTACTAACGCTTCACTCTTACAAGGCTACTGGCAAGAAGCTCGCATATCTGTTTTCATGGTAAATTTCTCGAGAAAGGGATAATAAAATTAAAAATTTCCTTTAGTTGATCACATACAAACCATATACTCGAAAATGCAGCGATCAAATTTTCACGAAATTCTCTTTAATAGCTAATTACATCCACAATCCACAGATTTGGGCGGAGCCGCAGATTAGGGGTTGAACAAGAGTTATGGGTAAGACGACAAATTTGATCAAGCACAATCAATTACATCAGACAAATCAAATGGAATCAAGCGAAATATTGTTTAAACGCACGCAGGGAGAGGGATTGATAGAAGACCCGAAGCGCCTTTCTCCAGCAGGAGAGACTGGATCTTTATGGTGCTATAACCTTACCATTTCTAGGAAGAAAAAACATAAAAATCACATCGTATCTTGTAATCGATAAAAGCAAAATTTCGCAGCTTCGTGACAATCTATTCTATCCCGAATGGTACTCATAAATTAGTCATTATTGAAGAAATCCAGCCGTCACGAAGAAAACTTGCGATGATACACGACCACCTTCCAAACGAACGAGACTTTTCTCTTCCTGCAAACTTACACGCAACAGAAAAACAGTAGACAAGAGTTTGATGCGGAAAATGGGGAGGGTGCAAGGGAAAAGCACACTTTGATCAACGACTCAGACACGACTCGCTAATCGTTTCCGACGAGTTCAGCTACTTGACACCTTCATGCTACAGCGTTAGCCTTAAAAATGAAAAAAAAAACGACGAAGAACGAGAAAGAGAAATGCAAACAGAAGTAGCAATAAAATGTGAACGCCGCCAGTTAGTTAGAATCAATTACCGCTCGGAGTGACTCTTGTATGACAGCGGGGCCTGTCATTTGGAGGGTGGGAAAGACAGCGAACTGCGTGAAACGGGAGCGCTTGTGGCTTCCTCTGCTAGTCTCCCTCTGCCTTCGAAATTTAGTCCGGTGGATGTCTTCTTCACGGCTGGATTTAATCGACGATACCCGCATAACTAACCAAATGGTAATTTAAATAAATAAATAAATCAAACTGGAATCAGACGGTCAAAAAGAAATAGTAGAAAATAGCAGGAGAATAAAGCATTTTACAAAATAATAATGGTAATAATGTTTATTCCACGTACAATAACAATTTTTAGTTTTTTTCCACACAATTGAGACTCCGTTTTGGGGTTACCGACTCGTTTTACTTTTGGAATGTTTTGGATTTGTAGCTACATATTTGAACAAAGGTGAATCAATGCTGGCAGTTTCAAGAGAAATTCACGTGTTGAACATACTAATTTGAATTTTCATTTGAATAATACATAAATAATATATGAAAACACTAAACTAGGGCATCCGACATTGCACTGATTTACCTCATTCCATACATTATGTAATTAAATTCGATACATAATTAATGGAAAATAACTACTTTCTCACGCTTAAAAAATACCTATGTTAATTTTTTGGTCCGAAAATTTTAGCAGCTTCTTTTATCTATCTTCCGTCTTCTTACTTCCTTTCGGGAAATGCTGCGTTAGTAACGTTTTTCTGCTCGACGTTTCACTTCCCCTCCTGGGAGTGTTTTCTAGGGAATGAGGGGGAAACGTTCTCCTCCCGATCTTATGTAGAAGTCGTTATCCCATTGTTGGCCCGATTTGAATTTTCCACGGAAGGCGATAGCCTTTGGGCATTAAATTGGGGCAGGAACCATTTTCATATCCGGCTGAGGTTATATCCATCCTTCCTATTGAAATTAGTTGGCCTTCTCGCCATTTCGACGGGTTCGCGTGTAAGGCGTGGATTGTAATCTTCCGTCTTCGCCAATACCCCTGTATGGTTAATCATTATTTTATGTCTTGGACTGGTGGCTTAATGTTGAGCGACCACTGATTCGTCCCATTAATGAAGTTACATCGGTCTTTCGTGCTCCTTAAGCCTTTAGGAGACAGAACGCTTGCTCTGTCCCACTAGCTTCTGCCGGAGCAGCAGGAAACCTGATACTCTCCAAAAGATTGAAGAGGAGAATGGCTATCCTTCGGTGAAGGTAGGAAATTTTTAATTTTCTTCACCGTGCAGAAGCGAGTCTTGATAATGCCATTTTGAAGGATTATAGCGATTTTATCTGTGACTCCGGAGATGTATGGGAGTTTAGCGTATGCCAATGGCTTTTTCTCATTGTGGTCGTCATCTTGAAGCGGCTGTCTTTCTTTCATCGCTCTTTTTATGAAAGAGACTGTGTAGACATTACCTTTCAGAGCCCACATAAGGTGTCGCATTTCACTTTAGATATGCTCTTCATCACACATGATTTTGGCGCGGTGGGTTAGCGTTTGTATGACGCAGGTCTTCCGTTGTGGCTGATGATGTGATGCTGAATGAAAAGGTTGCCGACCTCTGGTCTACGGATATAATCACAGGGTAGATGTGGTGGAATTTTGCCATTATAAATTAAAACACGGGCGATTTTTCTTTGTTACACTAATTTTAAATCTGTTTCTATGTACCTGCATCATTTTAACCACTGTAGCACTTCAACATTGTTCAAATCAGAAAAAAATATCTCTGTTTGAAATATGTATGTAAAGAATTATGGAATCGGAAAAAACGTGACAGTAATACTTTTAGTAATTCCTGGACACTATTGACGCTATAAAACCTTCAAAGCATCTGAGAGAAGTTGATACATGTTGCACTAAGTATAAAATTCGCATGTCATTATCTATCTACAAATATTTAAGTGAAAAAACCTCGCATTTTCATGTGTAGCCCAGAAAAGGGATGCTTGTATAATCCGCGAGCTCTAAAATTATCTTAAAATTATGGTGTTGGAAAGATTTATGGTTGACTTTCAGAGCAGGGAGATCTAAATTTCAATGTAATGAAATCTTATCCATGCGGTCATTCTTTCATAATTGTAACATCCTTAATATACTCCATAAGCTAACATACATAATTATACTTCATTATGTGATCTTAGCCCGTATAATGCGCTGACATTCAGAGAGAATTTTCAATGGTTGTTCCATTAGCCGTGAATTGTAATCATCTCTGAATCTTACGTACGTGTCACCCGTCACTCCACGGGAAGAGGGGGAATATAAGGCTCGATGCCGATGAGCTGCGCTGGGGAATCCCTCTCTCACTACAGTCCTCAAAATCCAGCTTCTTTAGGCCCCATTCCCTCGCCGGCTTACAGAGAAGCATCTTCGCTGCACCGCATTTACCCCGTCGTGTAGTCGGCTGTGTATATATATAGACCCTTCCGCGACCTCTCTTCGCTCAGTGCTCGTTTCCTTCGTCAATTTCGAATATTTCTGCTCCAAGTCCTCTCTCCCCGGGCACGCCGCTGTCCTCCCTCTGTAGTCCTTAACAGCGTCCGTCAATTAACCCGCTCCTTCTAAGTAATCCAAGTGCTTCGAATGCTTCCCGTGCACTCTCTTCTCCTTCACCAGGGTCTGTGTATATTTACCCTATAACGCCATGCTCACTTCAGACCCTTGACCAGCGCCTGCTTTTAAACACCTACTCAACATTTCCTGTATTCAATCTTTTCCAATCGTTAACTTTTCGTTTACGGGCAATGGTTTAAAATTGGATCCACTGGAGTTATTCGCGCTGGAATTGGGCTCGCTCACATTTTTTTATAAGTGTCGATTGTGATAGCCTTTGAAAAATAGATGAGAATGTAAGGGAAAAGAAAAAAATGTATCTCTCCATTTTCTCTCTATTTCACGAGCTGCAATTACCGCACTCACCCGGTCTCTTACTCCTGCATGCATATATATGGGCTCTCCCCTGACCTCTGTCCAACGAGTGCTCGTTTTCTTCGTCTGTTTCGAATATTTCCTCGCCGAGTCCGTTTTCCAGTTTCTCTCGTCCGTCTGCGGTCCTTGTCAGCAGCTGTCAGTTAAACCGCTAATCCTTCGAATTCAGTCGAGCGTTTTACCCTCCTTGCGTTGTCTCCTCGCATCTGGTATCATTTCTCGCGATTTTTTTTCTTAATCCGACCAACTTTGTGTGAAATGAGACACAATTGACGTTTTCTTCAAATTTCCAAGTAGTCTATTTTATGATATGAATGACGTTTCATACTCCTATCTACAGCCATCGCCTCTCTTTGAATTTCGTGAAAATATTAAAATGTTGTTGCCTTTCTTTGATTTTTCACCGTAATCGAAATTGTTTTCATTTCTTGCTTTCTCGTAGTATAACTATAGAACTATATGCCTAACCTATATGCTTTAGAATTAGAGGCTATGTCATTCTATATGACAAAACCGTGGGTTGTGTGGTACACGAACTCTTTCGAACCGAACGGCATGAAAACAAGATACATAAACCGTAAAAAGCATACAGCGATATATTAGGGAAAGTCTTAAAAGTGCTGTTGTTTTGATAGCGTTTGGCGTTTATAAAAATCAATAAATGGCAGCCAGTTTACAATAGGAAATTTTATGTTTGAATATGAAGGCTTCGCTAGCTTAAAAGCAATATTAGTACCTACCTGACAGATTAGAAGTACCCTAAAAATGGTACCTGTGTGTTTTGTATTTTTTGTTGTTTCTTTCTTCATTTTAACCGACCTCAACCGGAGACTTATCAATTTTAATAAAAGAACTGCATTAAAAAACGTTACTGTTAGGAAATGGAGCGATTATCAAGTGGTAAGGGATTCTGAAAACCGAAATTGAAACAAGAATGTTGGTTTTGCAAGGTAGTTTGAGGAGAAGAATCCGTTCCGCCGAAGAAAGAGAAGAAGTTCGTGGATAGAATAATGACTTCTTGTCCTTAAGTGTTGACTAAAGAGGGATTTTCTCTGTGGAAAGTGGATTATGCAAGTATGATTAGTGAAAACCTTAGAATAATCATATTTGAGCGAATAAAATATTGTGAAAAATTACTACAACTATTTGTATGTTAACGAAAAGAATTTCCACAAAGTATACCCGTCAACAACCTCAGTGTACTTGTTGCTTTAAGCTAGCACTCCGCACTAACGAATACCGCTACACCTACTACCGCTAACGAAACCCCCGGACCCACTGATGCTATAGGATGCAAAGGTCATCGTAAAACCATATATATTCGCCTTGGGGACCGGAGAAGTGGTTTTTGTATTCGGCGTGAACGGAATTCGCTGTGACCCAATGATGGGAATCGCTCGCGCCACATCCATCGGAAGTTGCTCGCTAATTGATTATCCGGCTGACATTATCACCTGCTTTTGATTGGACTCTGGGGCGCGCCGTCCATTAGTTTGATTGAATCGGATGCACTCGTCGTCGCCAGCCTGCCGGGGCGATGCGGGGGAGCCACCGATTACAATTTCAGCCGGCATGCCCGCCCTCCGTGCCAGCGCAAATAATCCTCCCTCCTTGTGCCCTTCCTCCCCGCCTCCGAGGGTGGCGCTAAAACCCAGCGTAACACGTAAAAAAAATGACACGCTCGCCGCGGCTCTCAGCGCCCCAATCACTGGGCGCCCTTTATCATCGTTATTATTTGCCCTTTATAATGGGGGCGCTATTACCGCAAGCATTCACGGGGAGCGTTTATTTCCGGGTCATGGAAACCGAGCCTCGTTTTATCCGAGGACGATGGAATTAAAAAAAAAACTCGGAGGCGAGAGAGAGATCCCGAGAGCCAAACGGGTCACGTGACTCGTTTGATTTGCCGACGGCTTAACGAGGCGACTATCCATAAAAAGGCACGCCGCCGCTAAGGGATTAGGTCGCTCGATGATTCGGCGTATGCAAAACGAAAATGCCCTTTCAGTCGGAATAATACTGCGAAATAATACTACCGAATACAATGGCACATAAGCGGTTGTTTAACGCCTGTTGTTGTGACGCTGAATCGCGTTCTCTTTCGTTGTTAACACACCCCAATAGATGATCCACTATCATCATCCTGTGTTCTTCACAATACTCGGATTTGTAACCGCGACATTGGGACTTACATCATCGACAGCGAATGGCTGTAGTTAGTCGTACGTAAAGCCTATTGATACGGCGTAGTTAATCCAGTTAGTGAAATGAATGTAGTCAGGTTCGTTGTGGAATCAGGTTTGGGAAATCGGAGGGAAAAAGTTAAGTTAGTCGTTTGAATGAATAATAAGAGATTTAATGTTATACTCTGTTTTTAGAATTGAATATTACTGATACATATATGCATGAATGAAAATAAAATTATAATTATTTATTAATTTACATTTTACGGCTTTAATACATATCATCCAGGAAAAAAACTTTTTAAAATTTGAACGGAAATATAGGGTTGGTTATTGCGTTGGAATATTCAAATATACAGTTACCGGTTTACCTTCTGCCACCAAGAGTAATTGATTGCGTTTGGCGTGTAATTCAAAGCACTACTAGTAACTAGTCGGCCACTGTCAGCCTTCGATTATTACCAAGTGGGGTTACACTCAAATGTTTGCTTGATAATTCAATTTCCATCTCGATAGAGTTAGTGTTCTTTCGTCTCCTTAACGTTTTACAAAAATAAAAATACAGAGGGCATTTATTGTATGCTTACACATTTTAGTGAGTGAGAAAATGTGCGCGCGATGAATATATTCGTGCTCAAATTACATTTGAGTGGCTGAGAAGCCAAGGTGTACAAGTGATTTTTATCTCAAAAGAGTTAGGTAAAGTTAATTGTTAGAAGAAAGACATAAAAACGTGGCTGCCTAGGGATACGAGTGAGTGTCAGATCTGTGCTGACATCGAGTGGAAAAGCGAATGCACTACTGAACATCTAATTGATTTCGTTTGTTTTCTGTGCCTAATTATTGTACCTAACTCTGTGTAGAAAAAAGAAATCAGCTGTACCCCTTGACTTCTCACCCACTCATTTATGCTGTTTTTTTTTTTTTTTTTTTAATATTCGGCGATGCAGAAGGCATGGAGACCCGTTGTGGGAAGCACAAGGTCGGTCGATTGTTGCGTGAGCGCATGGGCGGTGAAGGCCAGGGATGACTCAACAGCTTGGAGTGGTATATATTTCAGACCGAGACCTTCCGAAGGCCTGCTTATTTTGGAACGATGGTCGTTGTGATTAGATTCGAAGTATCGGAAGTGAATATTTGTAACTCTTTTAGTTATCGATCCGCTACACTTGCGTGATACAATTTGAACCGTCCCGAGCCTTGAATATAGCCTTGGGGTGAGCCTTGAGCATTAGCGTCTTACGTTTGGGCTACGGAACCCGATATCCCTCACTTATGATCATTTTAAAAGTTAAGGACTATTATCCGACTAATTTATGTTCCAATTAATGAAATTTACGTTCCACCTGTTAACCTAACTCTTAGTTTCACTTTTACTCAGTTATGCTAAAATTCTCCGTAATTAGTACACTTTTCTAATCGTATTTCATACTTAGGACACACTCTTCAATGTTTTCTTTTCGGTTGAAGTTACTGTAAATCCATCGAATTTGGTTAGCATTAATACTGCTGTACTTGTTATATTTTGTTTTATATGTTGGCATATTTTTTTACCGCGCTGTATTGAATATGCTTAGTAGAGAAAAATTATTTCCAGAACTTAGATCAACACGTGAGGTCTCTTGCAGTATGTAGCGGCTTTAAATGTAAAGCTTTCAAAACGTTTTGATGCCTGGGAGTCGTATCAAAAGATCATTTGAATCACACTTTCATTTTTAACGAGCATAGCAAGGCATTTTATAGGGGTAACTGTTCTCTGTTTGCTTCATTTGAATGTCAATCTGCGGTCGCCGCGTCGTCCTTCCTTGAACGCTTTTGTTAAATAATTCCTGCTGATGAATGCGCAGCCTCAAATGTTCACAGTATGGCAGTAAGGTAATAAAAATAGTAACCACTTCGAATGAGAGATCTGGAAGTTATGTGCTGAATTAGCAAATTATGACGGTGTAATACAATAATTGATGGATTTAGCTATTGTCTTCCCTATTTCTATAAACGTAACTTACATGATACCTGAATTTCTTGATTAAAGCTTTCGCGGCTCTTAAAGATTAAAAAGTGACTTACGGGTGTATGCCGTGTAGATTTTGCCCCGATGTTTCGATGTTGCTGCTCTCTTCTTCAAAGGAATGGCCACGGTCATGGCCCTTGAAGAAGTGACCAGAAGACGGTCACGAAATGTCGGGGCAAAAGCCGATAGATCACGCGGCATACACACGTATATTTAATGATACCCGAAGTTCGAGAAAAATGATGCTGTGCTTTAGTTGTAAAAGATTTCGTTAAATAAGACTGGGTAAAGAGTCAAGTTTCTAGTTGTGCTTTTTAGCAAGTGTTATCGAGTTTTTAGTTAGGTATTAATCAATTTTGTCACCATCCACCGACTTGTTTAAGTTTTAAAGCAGAAGGTTCGAGTGCTAACGGGCTTTAATATAATCCTTATCGCACCGCCCTCCTTACCGAAACCTGTCACGTAAGACCTCAGACACCTCGAAAATCCAGCCTACTAAATGCTTCTCCAGGACTTGACGAGGAGTGCGGCGGTCGAGGCTTCCCCATCGCCTGAGGGCGTAAACCCCATTTGTGGGAGTCAGGGGGAAACGACGACTAAATTTAACGAATTCCAAACCTTCCTTCCCCGCCTTTTCCTCACTACTCACCCTCGTACGTAGCTCGCCTGGGAGAAAAGTTGGAGCGGTGTGCTTTATCCTGTCGTGACTAGAGTGGGATTGGGAATTCTTTAACGCTCGATTGTTTTTGGTGACATTCCGAAATGTTTCTCTGGGGTGTTATTGATTGAAAGACGCAATGAGAGTTTATTTTGATGTCAAATTCACCCTTACAACCCTTCATCTAGGAATAATTACAAATTTTGTGGTACGTGTATATTTAATTACTTCAAGTATTTTATTACAAGTTAGAGGTTTTTAAGTAAGATGAAAGAGACGCGTCGATTTTTTTATTTCTATTTTGTTAGTGACAAAAATTGCGATTTCTCAGGGATGGAACCGTCATTACTTAATTTTTTTGAGGGCCTTATTTCACTCGCTCACCATTCTTTGTTTTCGTGTTTAGATTTTGGATTCATTGTATCTATTGTAGTTAATTTCGTTTATTTGCATATTAGAGAGGAGCTGGAAACCGAGTAAATTCTTGCATTGATGAAAATACAAAGCTGAGAGGAATATTAGTTATTTTTCTGCTATTTCTTCTGCACAATCTTATGTTGAAACTGCAATGGTTTTCAAGAAACTGTTCCTGGTTCATGCAGTTGTCTAAATTTTTCTTTTTTTCTTTCCTCGCGGCGTTTCTTAGCCTTCCTCACGAAATATGGGTGATAAAGTTCCTAAGTAATAATATTTGTTTTAGAAACAATCCTAAACTTAAATTGCGTGTTGCCTATTCCCTTAAGAATGTACTCAAAGAACGAATTTCATCCTGCTGGAAGCTATAAGTGATTTGTTTCCTAGTTTGATTCCTCATTTTATCATTCTTGCTAGGGACTAATTATTCCCATCTAATAGTTTGATAAGGCAAAGAAAACAGTGATAATAAATGTACGACGGGGATAATGGGCACAGAATCCATGAAACTTAAAAAATATACAAAATATAAATGCGCCGACTTCGACACTGGCCGCGAGCATCGACCTCCCCTAGGACGGTATGAATGCTGGCCCATGTCCACCAGTCATAGATGTGGCCTGCGTTGTCTGCGGAACCTTATCACCATCTGGATAAGCAAACGCAGTGTAACCCGGAAAAATTGAAATGTCAGCGCCACTAAGCTGCTAAACCCTGAGCATTTATATAAGTCCTCGCATTGTTTTCATTGGATCAGGATTCCGTGTGGTTTTAGGCTTAGACGCATTGTTTGTCGCTTACAGATAATAATTAGTAGCGTAATTAGTTCTCTTAGAATTCCAGTCATCCTCAAAATATGCAGCTGTAAGGTGGTGAGTAATGTAACTTTATTTCGTGGCCATTAAGGTCACGCGTTTGTCCTCCGAAACTGAGAAATCGCAAGTTAGCATCAGTCCCAAGTTATATTACATTTATAATTGGAATCGAGGAACGTCGATGATGCGGAATTGCCTAGATTTATCAGTCTCGTTCTCTCCATTTGTCTCCTATAACTTCGTTGTTTAATCGGTAATTATCGTGACATTTATTTTCAAGTTTCTAAGGCGTTCTAGCTGTAAACTTCAACCAACTGATATAGATAGTTTTCAAGGAATACGGTACCCCAACCATATGTATTTACCCTCGTTTATCCCATTCCCTGCTTACATATAGTATTTCATCCTTGCTTTGTCCCGCATCGGACGAATTACTATCTATGAACTATCTCTAATATATTGACACCTTTGTTATGTGTATTAAATCCGTTTTGTGTATCAACCTTCTCCGTTTATCCTTACATCCTTTCCTGTTTCACAACTCCGTATCCTCACTTTTGACTTTTTATTCGTCCTATTTCAACTTTTTGCTGACCAGAGAAGGATGGGTATGTAATTAGTAAGTGAACTTGTCCTGTTAGGTATCCTATTTTTCTCTTTTTTGTGACCATTGTCTGTTTCATTTAGCCAAAAGTGTTAAATGCAAGTTTTTAGTTAGGCTTATCTGCTGCCAATATATTTTTTTATTTTTGCTATTGAACAAATTCGTTCACCTCTTTGTGGAATTAATATATTAATGTAGTGAATATAAATTTTCCCAAATTTAAAAAGAGAGGTTTTTTTTTAAAGAAATATAACCACATACAGCATATACTTGCCATTTTATAGTGGCCAGGTAACAATACATAAATCAGAGGACGAAGACGCAGTATAACATGTAGAAAACAATAATTACATTTACAAAAACAAAAGGACAACAAGAAACTGCAGTGACAGACTACTTCGGTGACAGATAGGATAGGGAAAAGCTTATGAAGGATTTCAATGGAAGTGCAAAGGGGTCGATGTGTGGAGGGAGTGAGTTTTAAATCTTGTATCTCGTTGTAACAGATGCCAGTAAGCCATGGGTTTACACTTATCATAAGTTGTAACGTAATGAACCGAGTTTACATTGCTTCAGAAACGTAAGTGTATTTTAGTGTTTGATTGTATTGAGAGTGGTAATTGAAATGCATTTTTATTTGAGAAGTTCATTTGCAACTTGTTAGCGTATTGGAGGTCAAAATATGAACAAGTAAATCGTCTTCGTTAGTTTGTATTTATTCGTGGATAATGGACTAAATGATAAATACATTGTATTCTTTGCTTTTCATTTTCAAATGTTACCGGCGCACGTAATCGAGGAACATATTTCAGGGTTCGTCATTTGGGATCGTGGAAGCCAGGGAAGTGATGGTTGAATTGTCTGGGTCCAGGCTTATAATATTCGGACAAGATGTGATTACTTAATATTCTGGATTTTGATTCTCTGGGACACGTCATTCGAGATTTGGCCGCAGGAATATATAGGGGAATTCAGATTGACGGATGAGAATTTGAACGGCTGCTGCGATAAATCACTACTCGTCGTGAGCTGGCCTCTTAGGCCGTGTAAATGGCTGGATTAGTGGTGTCATGGGACATGTCGAAGTTTTTCCGTTTCAATTAGGCTTGTGCGAGACAAGGGCGCTTTAAAAAAAAGTCGTTTGGAATATGTTTTCTGCTTACACTCGATTACCTCAATTTAACCAGAGGGTTGATCACATTTTCAAAGAATAACAAATGCTCTGTATAACATTATAAGCGTTTTCTAGGTCGCAATGTTAAGACTTTTATCGTTCTTGCTGAATGATATATATTTCTTTAATTGTTTATTTTGCGTCTGACGAATTTCACTTGGTAAATGATATCTTTACGATGAATTTGCTAATACTTTTTGTATATGTCCTCGTTACTCCTGATGGGTTTTTTACTTAAGTGTACTTAGTCTTAACACCATAATTCCTTGGAATAATGCCCTAATAAATCTTTTATTTACACCTAGCATTGTAAAACTCTACAATTTGCTGCATGTTTCTGAGCTGCAATGTGCATAGTTCAGCTATGGAGTATCTCCCCCGTTTTTTAGACTTTGAATTAGGAAGATGGGAAAATCTTATTTTTTCCTGAACATTCCTGCTTGAGAGTTTCAATGTCATCATTCACCGCTGTGTTCAACGTGATTCATGGAATGTGGGGTCACGTTGGCTGAATAGCAGTGCTCGGAGAAATCTGAGATATTCTCATTCTCTATGATGGTACTCCTATAAAAGGGAAACACTCTAAAGCTTCTCCTTTTCATCGTGGGGGAAAAGATAAGATTTTTCTGTGGAAAGTTCTCTGCAGCCTGACATGAGTAATATTCCGCGAACAAGTGTTTTGAGTTATCTCTTACCGTTGTTTTTTTTTTTTTTTTTTTTTTGTCTTTTAAGAAATGAGGGCAACCGTTTGCCTGGCATCCGCACTATTTCAGCGTTCTACAAAGGCAATATATATTAGCGTTTTTGTATTTATCGGTATGCCTAGCAAATATCTCATAGGCAACCAATTATGCTTTGCTATTACTATCATTCAGTGTTTATTGTAATATAGTTACAATTTGATTGCGTTTAATGGACCAAGGGATGAGGAAATGAGCAGTGAGGTATGATTATAGCCTTAAATCGTTTCCGTGAGATAATCATGCTTGACGAGCAATCGAGGCTTGATTATTGGTCAATCTTAATCACTTTATCATTTGGTGAATACATCTTTTGGGTCCTGCGCCTTAATGGGTACTAAGTTGCTTGAAACCACATAAATAGTGTGCACATTAGTTCTGAGTACTTAAGTGAATCCATAAATACCGGAACGAGTAGATAACTCCTCCGGACCTGAGGAGTGTGAGCACTAGATTACCTTGAGGAATACAGAATGGAATCAGGATACTCACGTGGATATAGAGGAGTACATATTGCACTCTCCTAACTTGCCGGCCCGGCCGATTTTTGTGGAAGTAACAAAGTGTCTGTTATTGATAATATCATATCTATTTCGTCGGCCTTATCCCTTATCTTATTATCTAATATCTTATTTATAGCTTAAAAAATCATCCCTTCAATGGAAAAGTATGATTATCTATCCTATAAATCGTGTCAGTGCACCGGAACACCACTTCATATTTTAGGGATATACCATTCGGCCAATCGGCTATCATCATCACTGTCCTACTTTTTATTGTAAGAATAGTCTGATTCAGCTCTCCACTCCATTCTTTCATGAGCTAATATTTTTCACGCCCTGGTATTTCTCCTATTTGGGCAATCGGTGCATAGTTTATGCTGGAAATCCCTTTTTTGGGTCTTGGAACTAATTTTCGCGTGCCAGTCAGAAACACACTCCGTCTTGTTTCCACTTCCTGGGAGGCGACTAATCGGGAGAAATCCTGAGGCACGGGACTATCCTGAATGGTTGTGAAGCGGGCTTCTCCGAAGGGGAGACGCGAATACTTTTCGTGTGATTGCACGGCCTCTCGCGTCCGTCCGCTTCGGCAGCTTCGGCGGGTGGGGAATCCCTGCCACTGGCATGCGAGGGATCTAATTTTAAAAATTCGCCTTTTCATTCAGTTCCGCCTTTGGTCGATTTTCTATGGGCATGTCTACGAACTGAATTGCTCCATCTCCGTCGTAAAGTCTTTCTTGATCCCGTTGATGGACGCCATTTCAGAAACACTTTCTGTCCATCGCCCATTCACACGTACTAAGCCTTCTTTATCGGGGAAATGTTTTTCTCCCACGCGTGTGGCTGAAGATATAAATATATATATGTTTCAGTTCCTGCCCAACTTTTATTTAGTGGCACATTATACTCTTTAGAAATGTTCTAAACGGTGCGAATTGGATTATGCGTTGGTTTCGGCTCGGTGAGAGCATGGTAAATCTAGTATTGATGTCTTTGAAACTACCTGCAATTTTATTGTCTTCATTTCCATTCCCGTAATAATAATGGATTATAATCTTTTATTCTAGTTTTAACTGTGCTTTATCTTTAATATGATATTCCTTTGCACTGATTTAAGTTCTTTTGCTTGGTGAACGAGGTAGGGGCGTGAACTCGAAGAACACGCTGAATAAGCAACTCAATTGGGATGCTAAGTATCAATTACCTTCATTTCACTCATTCTTAATTCTATTTATTAATCATTTTCCAGAGGTTTAAGTTAGAGGAAAATGTATCCTTGTGCGGATATCAATTTGGCTGTGTGAATGGTATGGTGAGTCATTATTCATTTTTATCAACCATTGGCTTGCAGGCAATTATGGGTAGTTTAAGAAACCGACTCGATAAAATACGTTGTGAAGATCGACGTAAATCCAGTCCTTGATGTTCGTTAGCCTAATGAGGAAGCTATATAGGCGGGCATGAACCGATGCAATGGAAGAACTTTATGCTCGGAAATAACTGTTTTTCGGATATGTAGGTGAAGATCGACGCTGTCTTGGTTCGAGATTTTTCGAGTCATTCTGTGATGTTCGGCAATGATTCCTCATCTGTCTTTTATGCTATTCAGATCCTGTTTTTATTTTACTACATTGAGAGTTGAAAGAGAATATTATTGTAGTTTTTCCATTCTAGTCGTGACCATATCACAGTGATGTCGAAGTTCGAGTCTATAGCTCTACCTTATCTTTCACATCTAGAAAATTTTAATCTGCTATTATCACATCCACCAGGGAATTGAATGATCGCTTTCTCTTGTCCCTAAACGGTGGAGGGTCAGTATTTCCTTGATCATTTACTCTTGCACTATTATTTATTGACTTCTGATATTTCGTGTATCTTAATCATATTATTTTTGTTTAAGTTGGTTTAATCAGTTAAAGGTGAAGTGATATAACATGCTTCGGTTTACAGAATAATGTATTTCGGCGGCTACTAGTTAGGGTCTGGGAATGGTGTAAAACTGGTTATTTTTCATTTCAATTAATTTAAGGAATGCTGGCAAACGATTATTACATTGCACGGGTAGTCATCGCTGGCAAATTACATTCTCTGGGTTATGTTGCATGGAAAAAATGGGAAAAACAGCTATCAACTGGAGTGTCCCGGGTTCAAATTAGGGTTGAAGCCTTTTGGACGCCTCAAATAAGAATCCACGCAGTGAGAGGTGTCCGAGAGAAAGTAGCTGTCTCCCTTCCCCTGGATATGTAATTTTTACGAGCCCTTCCATTTTCTGGTACTACGTATTATTGCGCGTCCTGAAAAAAACCTTATTTGTTGCAGTTGTTTGCCAGTTTCCGGTAAGACTTTCTGCTGGCAACTCTGTGCTTGATAGGAGTTAGGTATTTACCGTTTCGATGTCTGCGCTGCATTTGTCCTGGTTTTTGCTGCAGATAATTGTCTTTTCCGGTTCCCATTACATTCGGTTTTTTTAATAATGGCGTGGGAAAAATAGAGTGTCGTGATGGTTCTTGCATTTTCACTACTTTTTGATTTTTTCCAAATGGGCTATTTTAATAATCGATTATTTGAAGAAAAAATTTACTTTGAATAGCTAAGAAACTTAATGAATACTGAATGTACTATGTATTTCTGTATAACATGTTGTTCTTATTTGAAGTAATGGCATGCGACTATAGGAAAGAAACCTCTCGAGAACCTTTGCGAAAATTAAAAATTGGTACTTCTATGCAAGTCCATCTATTATTTTCAAATCTTTCATCTTGGGATTAATGTATTTCTCCTATTTTCCTTTACCAGTACGTGCTTCAAAATATAACCAGGTATTTCTTCCCTTTTGTATTGTACGTAGCTAATTTATCGATTCAAACCGTAGGGTGTGGTGTCCTTAGACGTCATGTTGAAATATTTATACCGGATACTACATATGCAAGTAAACTCAACGCTAGTGTTTCATGCGAGACGTTATATATGCGTTGGAAGTATTTTTAACCTCACGACTACTTCCCGTGGCCTTTCATTTCCTGGCATTTCCCCACTCGTCCATAAATGCCTGCGGCAGCCATAAATGCAAATACCCAGCTGTTAATCTCCAGGTGGGGCTAGGGTGCAAAGAATTCTGGAACATCCCCTTAATTGGCATACCTTGTGAAAGAATACCGAGTATTGCAATTGCAAACGAGGATATTGAGATCTTTTTTTTGCTGAAAATCATGAACCTGATGGGAATAGGAGAGCTTTACATGAGCTCTCGCATTCCGTGTCGACCGTTTCGCTGGCAAAGTGGAAATCTTTAATTGCGAGCTTCGGATATTTTTTTTAGTTCCTGTTGTGGGACTCAAATAACTTTGCAATCACGCCCTCGGCCTAAATTTCGCGTGTGGGCAGACTTCCATTAGGGTTGGAAATATTGAGTCTTTTTTTTACTCTTTTTCCTCAAGTCTCCTTTTCCCTAGTGTTGACATTTTAATTTGAGCGAACTCCTTTAGATCGCTTATTTGTTAGCATGTCAGTTGTTTTTCGTTTCGTATATATCGGCTTGCCCCGCGTTGCCAAATTTGTCATGAAAGTCTTGCGTCGTATCCTGTAATTTTAGGGTATTAAGTATCCTCTGAGTACGCAGGGAAAGGAACATCCCACCCTGAATGTGTCATTCTCACGCTAGTGGCTTAGTCTGGGGTGAGATCTACCTTCCAAACCAGCTTTCGCGGAGTATAAAGTTAAAGGAGAAACGACTGTAAGTTTTTTGAATGCATGAATGCTTTTGTTATGGGTCTCCCCATGAGATCATAAGCAAATAACAATTTCTGCTTAAACAATAAAAATAATAATATATCTGGCACTATTGTCTTGGAAATAAGGAGCCAAAATATTACCCCAAGTAAAATGACACTTGAGTACACAATGAGAGCGTGCTGTAATTTGGTTCAGTCTTATCAATTGATTTGCGATAGGTACTTGATTACTGATTGAGATGTGCTTGGATATACGGTATTATATATATGGTGCAATTGAGAGTAGTGAAACACTGTAAACTATTGAAATCTGCGCACAGGCCCCATATTTGTGCCAGGTTACATTTTTTAAGACGGCGTCGAAACGGATTTCTGTTTCTTGTGTTTAAGCGGCTATACTGTTTTTTACACTTAATATAGACATACTTAATAATGCTATACTTTTTCTATTGTTATCTTATTTTAAGTGGATTTATTCAATCAGTTTTCATCATTGAAGTGCTTCCACAAAAATATTAAACCTAAGATATTTTTGCAACATCAGCATCTGATAATCAGTAATAGAACTCAGGAAATTTATCAGTACAGATATTTAGTAAACATTGATCATTGTATTATTTAGAAAGGGACGTTCCTTTTACATTTTTATGCATGCTGCTTGTGATGCTTTTACGATCTTCTCTAATCCTCTGTTTTATCTTTTTGCTTAGGTAAGTGGGCCTACCATCGGCAGTATGGATTCCAGATTCCAGGGTGCAATACGTGAAGCCGCCTTTAAATGAGTGGTATGATTACTGATATCTCTGCCGTATGTATGATTATAATCTCATGTGTCCTCTATACTAGGGAGAATCAATAGATTTCTATGTAGGTGTATTCAGTATTGAATAATACAATCGTGATTAAAGCTGTGTTGGATATATGAATACTTTGTTAGCGGAGAAGTGGGAGGGATCAAGACAATATTTAGGTAGTTTAAAATAGAATGCGTACAGTTTGAACTGAGTGAAGTTCAATTCGGGAGTTTGGAGCATTCCGCGGTAATACGTAAAATGCTCCATGTTAATCCACCTTCATTTATAGAATACCTTTAATCATAAACATGCTACAATGAAGCTATGAAAAAAATGTGGACAGCTATTGGAAATGCTGTGAAATTTGAACCGTAGGCAGGATTAAATTTGTACGTTGCTTGGAGCTGAATAATTCAATAGCTGAAATCTAATTGTACATATGGAACTCGAGTTTCCACCATGCACTTACTTCGTGTGGCAATGATCTGCAAGCATAAGAATAGATACTTACCATGTGTTAATTATCCCGTGTTTAATACTACGGTCCTATCTTACTATCTATTCTGCCAGCGTTGGCTCAAAGTATCCCTCCTTTGGTTGCAACTGTTAATTCCAGTTGTCCACTGCGAAGTCCAGATCGTTTTTGCAATTCTTAATGTCTTTTTCGACGGTGATAGTTTAGAAAATCTTTGATTTGAGCCTTCACGTTACGTTTGCAATCACCGGAGGGATAGTGAAGTGTCGTTCTCGCTTTCAACCTCGATATCATGACGTATTTTTCGAGTGATCATGGCGTGCGTTTAAATGGAAATGAAAACCGTAACCCAAATCGCTCACCCATATCCTTATTTGGTTCGACGGGACTTATAAGTACACTTTTAGACCGGTACGAGAATTAAATGCCTCGCTCTTCATCTATACAAGGGAAGACGAGCAGGTTCCCGTTGGACGTCATTCTGTACGTGTCTATTCATTTGGAGAAAACGTATATGGCAGTGTAGGGCCATTCCGACATTTCACACTATCGCCTGCATCCTTTCCTCGTTCGCAATCCGCCTCCGATAGCTTTTCCTCTGCGATTTATTCGCGGTAAACCCCGCCCCACCTTCAGAATAGATGGTTAAATTTTGTGAGACCGTATAACATGTAACATAAGAAGATCAGAAAAGCGTTTGAATGGCCAACAAAATTTTATTTCGGCAAACTATGTATTTTCCTTCAAAATCATGTTGTTTAACGAAACATGGGTCGCTGGATTAAATTCTGTGCAATGTACAAACATTTTTCTGTCATTATGTTCCCTGTAAAGTCTACGTTCTCTTCGAACCTTGCGTGGATGGACTTGCTTTAAATACTTATCGTTGGAAACTGTCAATTTAAATGCATGTGTTTTATAGTCGTGCGTTGCATGTAAGTATGCCCTCACCATTTGCACAAATATGTATGTGGTATTTTTCTTATTGCATTTTTTGTAACAATGAAGTGCGCATTTACAGTAATTGTTACATGCTAGTGACGCACTGCTAAATATCTTAGATGTGGCTTGCAGGTAATTATGTTGATCAAGATGGCCTCGTGAATATGCGCACGTCATGGTACCCTCCCCTTTCGCTCCCCTTTTCAATTTTTGACCTGCGAGTTTTATGCCATCAATGTCAATTTGGGCCTCTTTCTGCCCACGGCTTCGCAGGGTTACATATTTGTGGGCCATTTAGTGTGGCTTTAATCAGGGTAATCGGGTGGGTTAAGCGTTTATTGAGATGAATTTTGAAGGATTCAGGGCTTGAACGGATTTATTGCCGCGGTAATACTGTGATTTATCGATCACAACTCGGCTTACTTGCGGCGAATATGGGTATCCGTTGCATGGGACATCTAGGTCCCTCTTGTTATGTTGTCGATAGGTGGCATATATCCATATGGCTCTAAATGTCGTCGGTGGCGGAATGAATGGTACATACTTGGTGAGAGCTATTCCCTGCCACATTATCACTTATTTCATTTTGGCAGTAGCATCTACTTGTAACTTGAAGTCAACTTTTCCAGAGAGAGATCGTAGAACAGCATACTAAATGATACACAAAGATATCGTACTGTCTACTCAATTTAGTAGACAGTACTAAATATTTTTAACATTTACTTGTACGTCATTTCATGTCGGGTAAAAATACTCACCCTCAGCTAAAACTCCTCGAGGGGGCTCTCAGGGTATCGTGCAGATGTAGGTAGGAAGTGACGCTAAGGGCTTTACTCATATCATTGTCTCACCCTGAAATTCCTTTACCTAGTGTATCTATCTACTCTCCTATTATTGCCGTAGTGTAATTTTAAGAAAATGTTTAAGGAAGTTTATAATTTTCTGCTAGTATACTATAATCATTACCCATTGTGAATAGAACTAACGCAAGTAATTCTTTAGCATAGTTGCAGTTTTATTGGGTATCACGCGTTTGATTTTTTTCCCTTCGGAGATACTCGCTTCACGTATACTAGCAGTTATCTGGTGCATTTTTTTTAGCCTCTGTGGACACATCATGTTCTTGGTGTGGTCATTATTTTGGATTTCACTCGTTTTATCTCTTAGCTCTGAAATAATTTTAAAGTTAGGGAAGTAATATTAGAACGCTCTTATTTCTAAATACTCCCCTAGATAAATCATGACTTTGAAGCGTTTATTTCGTTTTTATACGTTAAGCCCTATAAGTGCATGAACGTTCTACGGCAGTTAAATCTACTAGGTGAGTGAGCTTGTACGTATTTGTGTGTTCTTGTGTTTGTAGTTTAAATTTACTGTGTTTCACCCCATTGACGTCCTTACTTCTCTCTACCAGTCCCCTATACTTCACTTTTCCTATCCACCGTTTTCGCCCTATTAAAGAATACGGCCTTCGGGAATTCTTATTCTTTCAAATGTTAATCACAATGATGTGCGTATAGAGGATTTGTAAGTTTAGCGCGGAATAACTTATGCCCATGAAGAATTCATTAGATTCATTCGTGACGCGTAAGAGTACTTGAAGAATTTGTAAGTTTCACGAAAAAAAGTTGAATGCGTCATCATTGCTCAAAATGACGTGCAGTGTATAAACACTCAATATCGCACGTTTTATGTCGGGAGGAAAATGAGTGAAATCCTCAGTCTAGTTGGTGTAGGGCTTTGTCACCCACGCCATTCCACTTTTCTTTGTCATCGTCTATTGTGGACCCTTTCATTCTCTTCCGTCATATTCTTAGAGGGCAGCGCAGTCTTTCGAGGTCAGACCGGGGGCGTGAGATGCCAGGCGGCGAATAGCGATCGTGTGCGGTAAGGAATGCATCACCGTGCACCACCCCTCCCTCTTCCTCCTCTTCCCCCGCCCCTCCCCTCGTCTCTAAGTGGTGCTCTCGATGAAATTACTCTACCCGTTATGTAGCCTCCAGTATCCCCGAGATGTAATCGGTCATTCGGCGCGAGATTTTTTTTATTTTGCGCAGTCCAGCAGCTGTTCGGTTAATTCTTTACCCTATCACTGTACTCTGCTTTTATTACTCGTGGCCGTGGATCAGTTTCCTGTTCAACTTTTTTCTTGTTTTACCGTCGTTGTGCTTCTCCCAGGTTCCTCTCATGCTGCGGTTAGTAATTTGTTATTTTATTCCTTTTTCGAAAAGTGATATTGCATTTTAAAAGAACGTGTGGGACTCTTAAAGAAGAATTCTTTGCCGAGGTTAAAGCAGTCTTTTAAAGGATATATATATTTTAGTGTTCAGCCCATACTTCGGGTATTTGTTACTGTCATATCAAAATGACTAGTGGAGGAATCAAATGTTGATGCTTTCGAAATTTGCTGCGATACAGATGAGTGTTGAGGATCAAATGGAACGTCGAAGTAATGAATTGAGGAAGTGCGAAGAAGGGTACGAGAGAGGAGAAGCTTAGGAAAACCTTGATTAGAAAACGAAACCACCTAATCGGTCATTTGTTGGGACCTGAAGGCCTGATGAAGACAATCGTTGATGGAAAAGTAGATGGCGGGATTGGAAAAGGAAAATGCGAATAAAATGCAAGAAAAGGTAAATAAGGCTATGAAATAGAAGAAATACCGTCGTGTGAAAAGACGAGCTGACAGGAGAATTAAAAAGAAAACTGCGTCGAAAAAATCTTAGGATTCATGACCAGTGATGACGGTCAAAATGGCAAAGTTCGGATGTTATCTTCCATTGATTTCCTTCATTTTATTACGTTCGTTTCATCTGTGACTATAAAATTTTGCATTTCGATTCAAAATCGAGAAGTGGGCCACCTCTGAATTATATCTCACATAGGTACGGGATTTTGTGACGTTGATCGATTCAAGGGCTAAAGAACTATGTTTTGAATGCAGGAATAGTCGTTTAGAGGTCAGTGGCGGCAGCGTTTGTCCAATGTTCTTAACTGTGTCTCCTTAGCCATGCATTTTCAATAACTGGAGTCACAATGCTGTAAAAAAGGCGTATCGATGTAGTTAAAGTAATGGGTTTTATTTCGAGAGCATCAATTAATCGGCATACATATATCTACAGTCTCCAGAAACAATTGACTTGAATTAGTTACTTCCTGAACTAGTGTCGTTTAAACAATAAAAATGTATGGTAATTTATCACGCAATTTCAAATTTTCAATTTCATTTTTTTTCAATTTTTTAAGGTGTGTGAAAAAGTACCTTACCACTTTATTGTTTATAATGGATTTTCACAAAGTTAAGCCTGAAACAATCGAGTTTAGAGTCGTTTACTTATGTGCGAAATTACAGTTTGCGTAACGGATTGGCAGTTAAATGCGAAAGTAGATGTTAGGAGAAGAAAATCATCACTTATTCACTCGCTCGTAAAATTTAAAATAAAACTTCGCAAAATCTTCCACACACTCTGAAAGCTTTTTCGTCATCAGAATGCCAGGTCGGCACTAAATCCAGAAGTAACGATTCTTATGCCGAGCCATTTCCGTGTAAACAAGATCTAAATGACGAGAGGCGAGTCCTATTTTGAAAACGTATTTTTTACGCATTAAACTGTGGCAAGGCTAACTTTAACCTAGTTACTTCACTGTCAGAATAAAATATGAACTATTGTTATTTCTAGAAACATTTGGCGTGAGCTTTGCACGCGTTTTCAAACTTATCCGAATTAGATGACTCGATTCCCGATCTAGCCGGATCACTGTTTTACGATTCTTTCTCAAGCAAGGTCAGGAAATCGTAACCTTAGGTCATCACATGAAGGAGACTGAGTCGCTATTAGTTCCCCCGCCATACTCCTTCTCTTTTATAAAATTGATAATTACATTAACTAAATACTAATATGTTACTTGAACATTGTGCTAATATTGATTATGTAGAAAGACATGGCAAAACTACCAGGCGTGCGACTGTATGAATTGTATGAATATATTTTCGTCCATCATTGATGGCAATGACTAAATTATATATTTTTTAAAGAAAGACTTATTATTTTATAAAGTCATCACTCCTTCTAATTTTAGGTTACGTTTCTAATGCCGGTTCGTCTCTTTTGCTTTCCATATTTTCAATATTTCCTTTTGTCTTTACACGTCTATTGCGGTGGTCGATGAAGCTTGGGTCTTATATGTATTTCGCTAATGTTTCTACCCCTGGAAAAGAAATGCACAGGAAGTTAAGTTTAAATTACTAGAAAGATTTCAATATTAGCGAGTATCTTCGTATATGTATAGCGTCGCACAATTGATCAGGCACATTCTTTTTTTGGCAAATAAAAAATTTTCTAATATCTTCTAGGATTTCAGGAGTATGATAATTTGTTTCTTAATGATTTTGCTCACGCGTTTCTATGGCTTTTTTATTGGTATTCATTGTTATAATTATAATTTTCTGGATGCCTGAATAGCTTTTGGGCTAGATAGCGGAATCAACGATATTTTTTGCAACTCTTTTTGAGTAATTCGTTCCGATGAAAAAGGTGTCATCACCTTCGAGTAAGCAGTATTTTAGTGTAGCACAAAATGAGAAGGTTGCGCGTAAATTTGAAGGAATGCAATTACTGGTTGTAAATTATCACTGAGCTTTTCTGAAGCTTTTAAGTGCCACCGTTTTCCACTAGCCCTTGTGAACAATAGTCGCTATCTTATTAGTAATGTAATTTGTTCGTAATCAAACCGTATAATATCACGATTATGCAGCAGTCGTAAGGTACAGCCGATAGATCTTGCGAACGAATATATATCATTATAGGGTGAAAACGAAAAATCTATGTAATGAAAGAGAATAAATATCGAACGTCCATTAAATTGTATTATCACTCACATATTGAACAACCATTTTTTCACACTCGCTTTGAGTTTGCGGAGATTGGAGTATAATATTCTGATAAATTATGTGTTTGCAACACAGATAGATGTTATGCCTCCGTTATTCGTGGTGCCCGGGGATGGTTCGAGTATATTTTCATTGACGTTAGCGTACAAGCAGCTTGGATTGGCTCAATTTGATCCTATCATAATGTGTTCAAGGGGCATTTGGTACAACTCCGCTTTATCAACACCCTATTGTGTACCGCGAAGTTGTCAGCTCATGGCCCCTTTATCAACGATATCGAGATATTGAACGCTGTCCTAAAATGCCCGGCCGATGAAAGCTCTCATATGACCCATGGCTGAAAATGACTCTTGGGTTCGGTATTCCACGAAGTATGACCTTATTTTGTGAAGTTTTAATTGGTGATTAAACTGCGAATCATTTTCACTGTCATTTATTTTTTATATTGTTAACGTCCCTAGTAATTTCATTTAAACTGAAAATCATCTATAATATACTGATGTGTTCCGTTTTCCATTGATCCTAACTTAAGCATGGATAGATTCACTGGCGAGAATCAAAGTTCTCGTATGAATGAAGTACACTTCCCCACCTATTGCTGCGTTTTGTTGATAAGTATAGTGTTTATTTTCACTAAACATGACATTCTTTTAATCATAATCCTGAAAATCGATCTGCCGCGTCCTACAGAGCCCGGAGAGCAACTCGGAAACATCATTGCTCTCGGTTTATGGCTAACTATATAATATTAGAACTCTTGTTCGTCAATGTACTTCGTGTGAAAAATTTTTCCGTGGACATTCACAAATTTTTATAGCCATGAAATACGTGTTTGATCATTCATCTGTTGTAAAATATGTGTGCGAATACGTTCTTAACGTGATTATAAAAGAATTCCAGTCAATTTTTATGTTGATTATAATATGTAACTGACTTCTTTTAATCCTTCATCATCAATTGTGCATTGAATTCATGCTATTGTCTCAGTCCTTGCATTTTTTGCTTGAGTAATAATTCAACCTATGGTGGTATTAGTCGAAAATGGATAAGTAATATTAATTCTGATTTTATTGATGACTAACAATTATTTAGCCGTTAAATACATATCAGTAAGGCTAAGTCCTCCTTCCTGGGTAGATATACGTCTAGGGGGCATGGTTGTTTGTGTACTATTATTTGTGTTTTAATATTTACAATCTTTATAATGTTAAGTTATTAGCTTCGGTTGTTTGATATTCAGGAGTCATAATTATAAATAGGTGGTGGAAAGAGAATTAGTGGGGGAAAATGTAAAAACTGGAATATTCTATTCCATGGAGCTGAACCGGTAGAATGTCTCTAATAAGTATAGAACTCCTGTGCTGTAGGGAAGGATAGTTGTAGTCTTGTTTATACCTGTGACGAGGTCCCTTGTTACGGTCATTGGAGTGTTTATTTCCCAAGTTAGTTGTAGTCTGTTTGGAAATCTAAAATTTAACCAATGCTGATATTTCTGTCGTGAATTTTCGTCAATAATTAAACAATTTGACTACTTGGAGATGGAGAAGACCAACAAAATTTTAAGGATGCAAGGGTAAAAATACCTAGGAAATGATAGCAAGAGGTTTATGACCTACTTTTATTTCCTGGCCGTTTTTCATTATTTCTAGTAATCTCATTGAGTGGTATTTTGACGGGTGGAGTCAGTTCTCATTTGTTAAGAGCTTTTAGGCGCTTTTCTTGTGTTTGAGGAATGAGTCCCAGGGAAAGGTCACGGATAATGACTTAATCCTTGTATTCATTTTGGCTCGTTTTCCCTTTGACGAGCGTATCACTTTCATCCCGCCAGTGAATCATTGCACTGCACTGCGGTCCTCCTGGCCAAATCTGGGGATTATTTACGGTAATCGACTCATATGCCAACCCTACGTTGGATAAGTCCCATCAACGCGGCGTGTGATCACTTAGCGTCATTTCGTGCAACATGGATGCCACCGGTGCAATTTTGGGTATCATTGGCCATGCTATAATTTATGGCCCCGTGTACGTAAGTTGTATGGTATTTTCATACCATCTATCCTGTGTACTATAGTGAAAGGAATACTTGCGAATTCTATTGATTGCCGTAAAAGTTTTTTTAAAAAGTGGGTTTTTCAATATTCGATCGTGTTTCACAGTACTATCCTGTGCAAAATTAAATCGACCTTAGTTTGTAAGCAAATACCTTTGTACCTAATAATTATTGTTTGAAGGCAAAGCATACATAAGCTGAAATGTTGATGTATTGTTTTTTTACGCTGGATAGTTTTAGTCTAGCATTTTTCATTGTAATGTTAGGTAATAAAGTTTTCGTCAAGGTTGATACAGGAGAAAGCCTCGTTTTTTGATTCCGCGGCGGAAGGCGTAACGTTACGTGAACTCCATTGCCGTCTCGTATCATACAAAATCATTTTCAATTAACAAATGATGTAATATTGTTAATTATTTGAGGGTCTTTCAAATAAAAATTTTCAATACTTCGTTAGTCTTTCGACCATTACCAAATCAAAGTTATCTCCCAGTCCGGTGTGTCGCCACGGAAAAAATCCATTCGCAAGAGTGGAACGATTGTTTAATACTACGTAAAAATATTTATTTTAAAAGAGGTAGAATCACTAATAGCTGCTTTCGACATTTAGGAAACTACAACCTGACGAGGCAGCGCTTTGCCTACGGAGAAGGCCTGAGCTGATTCAGCTATCTGACGGAAAATGAAACAAGCTTTCTGCTTCCATGTTTTGTCTCTTCTGTTCTGACAAACAAGCTTCCCTACTGTAGTCGCTTTAGCTTTGAAATGGGCGGTAATTATTATTATTATTTCCCGTTAGTAAACCATATCACATCGGGGGTTCCTAGTAAAAATCAAGCGTTCTACCTTCTTTCACTCGACTCACGGTAAGTGCTTCTGGAATTGATTTCCATACTGGAACTCGCTTAAGGATCGCCATTCCGCTGACGGACTTCGGCCATCCTCGAAGTTCCCATTTTACCCTAGATGTTTAGCCACCCTGTTTTCCTTTACATCGGCTAAGTTCATCAATATTTCACTTATTTGCCGTCCGCGGTTTGCCTTACAGCGTGTAAAATCATACGGTTTACGAGGTAGGTGCTGGGACTATCGTTTCTCCGGTGATCAGGAGCAGAAATTCATAGCGCTATGAATTTCTGCGCTAATAATATTTTGATGGGCATAGTGACGAAGCTGACTGAGGTTCCTGTCCGAAATACCTATCGGGAGGAGGACTGGCTACTAGTTAGTTTTGGCTTGTTGAGCATGTTCCTTTTAAATCCTTTATATCGCTGAACGGTGGACTCAGTTATATCATAGGGGAGGCGCCTTAGTGACCTTCCATCGGCCCCGCACTAATTCCTGTTGACCCATTTTCATCATCCTCTCTCTTATCAGTATTGATGACGGCTGTCCGCTAGCGCAATCGTAACGGTACGTTTTATTTTATGAGGTTTTCTGTCGTACATAGCATGTTTACTGCCCAGTTTAGTATCGTGTTACTGGTTTAAGTATCACTTTTTCGTGTTCATTGTCCTTCATGATTCCTCTTGCGTAATGGTCAGGAATCCGACACGAAGTCCAAGGTATGGGATATATCACGATTTTTGAGTGGACTGAAGTGGTGATTGCAGTCCAGTTTGTTTATTTTAGTGCGGGTCGTTAAAGATGAAAGGAAAGAGGTCGTCTTTTCTCCCGTATTTATCCATCTAAATACCAATGTTTTGACGTCGCTCCTTTGGTCCTCTGGATTTTTCTCCGGAGGACGGGTTAACATTTTGAGATCCTCGAAGCCGTGAATGATATTTTATAGGAGCGTAAAATGTTGGATTGCCTTTAATGTGAAATATTAGCTTTGAACTGGCATTTTGTTGAAGTTGAAATGATGGATTGTCAGACTTATTTTAGGAAGAAGGAACCTAGATGAAGTATATGCTTATAATTGAAAAAAGTATCCGCTCAGCCCATAATATATTTGGCTTGTTGACCATTTGACCATTATTTAGGGTGTTATTTCTCCTTACAAATCTGTGTTAAACGGGTAGTGGGAAAACAGTAAGCTAACAAAGGCAACAACTGCTCTTCCCCTAACGTTTCCCGACTTAATTATGACTTGCGGTTTCATCATAGTCTCGTGGTTTCTCACCTCCATCATAATTTTTATTCTCAGTGGACGGTAAGTTTATACTATAATGTGTCGTGGTTCGTGGTCAGTGTTACCGTAAGAATTAGAAATGTTAGCTGATATTGTGCATTTTTGAGGTTGGTTTTATTAATAATGCACTAAAAACGCTTATTGGAGGGATAGTTTAAGGTTTTCGGTAAGGCGTTTATTGAGCAGATAGAAATCGATAAGAGGGAAAGTAATTTTGACTAAGTCAGGCTCACGTCAGGGGCGCCTCTTGGAAGTTATTAATATTCGTACTTTTCCACTAAATTTTAATATTTACTAACATTTCATCGCCCAATGGCATCATCAGGTATATTGCAGAATTCTTGTTAGTTTTTGTTGCATTATTTTGCGGGTTTTGTTACGTTTGGGATTTTTAAAAATGAACAATAGTGATCAGAACGTGTATAAATAAATCATGCAAAATTAAAAAAAAATATATAATTAAGTAAAACCATGTAACATAAATGGTAATTTTCACAAATTAAGTAAGTCAGTAAGAATACTTTTTATGTATTCAGCGAAGGAATTGTCGGGATAAAGGTGAGGACCTGATTGGTGGGGTTGGCATGGGACGTTTACGTTTATTTTTGGTTGCATAGTGGAGATGGGGGCAGCGACTTGGGTGAGAGCAATCGGATGAAATCAAGTATCTGTGGATCGCTCTAAATGATGCGCGATGCAAGCCTTTCACGCCTTCGTATTGACTGATGCCTTGGGGAGATGCTCCTCCCTTCACTGACCGCTATGTAGCGGGGGCCACCTTCGAGAGGGATCGGACGGCACCCCATTCACCTCTTTCATTTTCATCCCTTCCACGCAGTCTTCGTCAAAACTGGTTATTTTAATGGATGTATACATAGGCACACTCAGTAAGGCTAGTTTAGATTGAGGCCAAGTCAATCGCATTACTTTGGGTGGTGCAGAAGGGTATTAATTTAAATTTGTGCATAAAACATTGCTTAATTTGTGGATTAGTTCTTAGTGAGGGAAGGGCGAGGGAATTATCGTGGCAGTCAGGGTAACAATTGTGTTTCGTTTCCCGTTACTTCCGTATATTTTTTTCGTCAGTCAATCATGATATCCGTTTATATCTCAGAAATATTTCTTCAGCTGCCATTCATGCTTGTCATTTACTTACCAGCTATCTGTATTTCTTAGATTAGTCACCAGTCCTTAATAGTAATATCTCTATGGGTTGTGATAATATCTAATCAGCCGTGTAAGCAGCGATGATATACAAGTATCAATCTGTTGATCTTTTGTGGAACTCAGGGCTCATCGAATTACGTGACCGACTGAAAGTCACATTTGACTAGTAACTTCATCCGATTGTTCGGATTCGCACATTTATAGTCGTTGTTAAAGGATGATTTCAATCTTGGACTGCTTGTCACCTAACTGAGGGTCCTCCTCTTTTCCTTTGACGTCTCTCTTAATTTGGGATAGTGGGGATGATTATTGTAAAATAAACTCGCTATTGGTCTCATGAAAATTATCGTTGAAGGCCCAATAGAAGGCGAAAATAGCAGGGCGCAGTTGATATGCATAGAGAAAATGATGAATATAAAGGAGAATAATTATATATTTGTGAAAAGATAAGCTGATCGGAGTATTGTTTGGAGAGCTGCGTTAAAATTATCCTCGGATTGATTTCTTTTTATAGTGAAACTTCGTTATGTTCGTTTATATATACGTGGAATAACCTATTTTAAGTCATAGCTCTCTACTAGTTTTCTATCATATTTTTCCCTTTGGAAAATACGAAATGAAAGCCACCACGAATTACAATAGGAATAGTTCCTCAACCACTAAAAAGTTTTCATTTTTTGAATATGGTTTCTCGTATATATTTTGAAATCGTATTAAGTGTAACGATGCTAATCTACTGGATATGAGGAGAGCATCATCCATACTTAATTCGGAAGATTAGTTTGGTGCTATTCTCATTCTCCCTATCGTATGCTTTTCCATGGGTTATTTGGGATTCCCGGTCGCCACATTGGTAAGAATTTTCATTAGATTATTTTTCTGAAGTTGCAATTTTGATGCATAAACCATTACTGTGTGTCTGGAAAAAATTATATTTGTTATTTTCCCGTGTATAACGACATATAGTCCGTCATTTTTTCTCTCTTCTACTATCATTTATGTATTGGTTCATGATTGCGTTCGTCACCATTTTCCTCACCAATTGGTTTTATTTGCTCTTTGCGATAAATAGCTTACGGCACAGATATGACCACAGTTCCGAGTTTGTGATATTTACTCTTCACATAGTGGACTCTGCCCTCGTGTGTCAAAGTATTGGATTTATCGAAAATCTATTGTGAAGTGTTTCCGTTCGTATCTTTCCTTGGTTTCTTTCTTTCCCCTTGAATGCCCTATGACGATTCTGTGACGTCTATGCTAGCTTGGTAAAATAATGTGATCATCGTTAGGTTTGATTCTCTTTAGGTTTGATTATCACGGTGTTCCATTTCTTTTCGCCCTCAAGTGTTGAATTAGTGGAATTTACTGTCGCAATTGCGCAGTTAACGCCTAATCGGCGTAGAGAGTATCACGTGACCATCTTGGCGGGAAAGCTCATACTGGTGGATGAGATTCGTTAAAAAAATTCGAACCCCCTTGGCAATGATAGCCAGTATGGAGGCAGATCTCCGCTTGGCTGATGTCCAATACCTCTTACTCGTCAATACGGTTGGCGGAGGAAAGGATCTTGATGCTGAGTAAAGCTGTAAGAACCAGATCACCTACCAGAAGTAGAATAGTTTTCCCCTTAGTTCACATTTTTTTCGTTTGGCATCTAAAATTTTTCTATATTGTGACAAAGAATTCAATTAATTAAATGTGCTCGTAAGTGTAAATCAATCTTAAGTTTGTGCATGAAGTGGGATATTAATATTTACTTACTGATGGCATATTTTAGTTTATGACTTTAGGGAATATTAACTCCTATAATGAAATTACAATTATCAAAAAAAGTATTGCGTTTTGGTTTTGCGGTTGATTATACTTCTATTTTTAAGGTTGCAAAAATTACTCTGTAATCACTTACATCATGGAAAATATCGATGTGTATTATCTACTTAAGATGGCTTACTGCTAAAAGGTTCTAATATTTTACTTCCTCTCGTAGTCTCGTCGAGTACTTGGGCAATTGAGTGATTTGAAGGTGGGTGGAGTAAGATCTCGCTGATTTTCTTTACAGTCTAAGAATCCCAATTTTTTGATCGAAGAATGATAGCTCCCCATAAATTATTGCAGCTTCTCTGTATCTTCGAATAAATGCAGATGATTGATTTTTAATTTTTCTTGGGCACGCGTTTTAAGAATATCGTCGCTATTTTCGGGCATAACCGCTCCATAGTTATACTTCGATGTGAAGTTTTTCGCAATGCTGATTTTCTCGCAGGATACGTTTAGTTAGTTCTTTACTAATCCCACTAGATGACCTACCCGTTAGTCTCAAAAATATTTACATTGATCAATAATCCTACGAGCCACCCAATCAAACGCCTCTTTGGAGTAATGCGCTGCAGAAAATTTGTGGGAGCGAATTCTGACCCATTGCTCTCACAGAATTCCACCAGCCTCTTGTTGATCCAGGCAGTCCTGTCCCAAACTCGAGGACCGCAGTCAGTGCGTGGAACAATGCTACAAATGGATAGCCGCAGATCGACACCGGTATCCTTCTGAACGCGGTCCACCTCCGAGTTTAGATCCGTAAAGGAATCCAAAATCTCATTAGTTCTGCGCTCGGAAGCATCATTAGGGTCTCATCCCGCAGTGTTGTGTTGCGTGTGCCCTTCACCGCTGCTTTTTCATAGAATTGGGTACGAATCCCCCTGATATCCTGGTACACCTGGAAGTGACCCGTTGGTTCACTCTGTCTTTCCTTGCCCTCTTCTCCCTCTGGGGAAAATCCGCCGACGATCTTACTCCCTAAATAAACGATCCTTGCTCTCCCAGTCTGGCTGCCGTTAGAAGTTGTGTCCCTCACATCGGGGTATTCGTTTTCGACCTCTGATATGTAAGATCTGCTTATTGCTCATTCACATTAGTGGTCGCCTTTTTGTATTTTCCCTTTTCGCCGCACTTTTCGCGAGAGTAACTTTGAGAAGAGGGACCCGTGTGTGATTCATCGAAGATAGAAATTAATGAGGCATTTTATACATCACGAGGTTTTAATGAAGACGATTTTGGAAACAGCTATGTCGTGAAAGATAAAGACTTCGTCAAAGATCTGTGCAAAATATAACAATTGTGGAATGAAGAAAATAATGTAAAATGAATCAACTGATGCATAAAGATAGATCGCAAAGTTCAAGGCAGTTCTGTGTGTTGCTCAAATGTGTGAAAAAATGGAAGACGGTTTTGTAAGCAGCAATGTCAGAAAAGAGAACTACTTCGTCAAAGATGTGTGGAAAATATAACCGTTGTAAGATAAGGAAAATAATCCAAAATAAGCCAGCTGATGTATAAATATAGATCGCGAAGTTCAGGACAGTTTTTTGTCGCTCAAATGTATATTAGGGATTACCTTAACATTGGTATTTAACTTTGAATGGAAACAATGAATGGGAAACGTAAGGGTATCTCCTGCCTTTGTGTCCCAGAGGGGTGTGTTGAGGGGTATGTGAGGCAAAACTGCATTTCCTAGCTATGAACCGCTCGAAGTCGAGATTGGTGCGTTCGTGGGGAAGCGAACACTCCGAGTCCACTTATTACGGAGCCATCTCTTCTCTCCGCCAGATGCTCTCTGTTCCGCCCCGGTCTGCCGCCGCTCCGCTCGCTCGGTCGCCAAGGTATCGGTTACTCGTGCACTTTCCGCTCCATTTGAGATTGTTCATCGTCCCACTTCGATCTCTCCTTTGCGGTCGGAAGGGGTGGGGATGGTTTTGTGACCCGACCACGAGGGAGGGAGGTCGGATTGGTTCGGTTGTTGGGAACTGGTGGCGGAGAACTAACGAACCTAATCGAAACCAATCGATCGGAATAAATATTTTGTGACCGAACATTTGGAGAACCTGAGCATAATAAATAACTATACGTATGTTTTATTAAACATTTTTTCCGGAGAAATACGAAGGAAAATTTCTCGGGCTTGCCAACGGGTTGCATAATAAGAGCCCCAAATTTTGATAGCGCTTCACCCTCCCCACCTGAAGCATCAAATATAGCCTGTATATAGTATGCATTTTAAAGATTCCGCAAAATTTATTCCTGTGGCTGCATCCCCCCTATCGACAGCTCTGACTGCTTGTCACCGATTCTAAGTAGCTAATACGCTAAATTCCGAATTATAGAAGCCACTCATGCATGATGCGCACTCATTTATCAAGTGCTTTACACCCGGATAGAAAATATACACCTGAATCCCATTGCTCGGAACCATTGGAATTCGCATTTTTCATTGATTTGATATGTAATTACTGAAAGATATGTTGTAAATAATTAGCTACTTGGTAATTCTTAAGAATAACGCGTCCCCGTTCAACATATACGTAATGCGAGTCAACTAATTTTGAAAAGCTTTCGAAAAAAATGTATATCGGAGAATTAAGGGCACTCGCTATGTCGACCACTTTTTAAGTATGGCTAGCCAAAGGAAAGTTAACTCACAAATAGTCTTTCTACATTTTGGCTAGTCGTTTCAACACGGATGCTACACAGCGAGAGCTATTACTGTTCGCTAATAATTTGCAGCATTAAATTTAATAAACTATCGAACGATATCGACATTATAAAATCGATAATTTGTAACCGAAAGCTAAATTATGAGCGTCGGGGAGACAGTTTGACGTAATGATAATAGTGGTTTCTGAAAGATCTTACTGTTCGTGTTCTTTCTAGGTCGCTCACGCTCAGAAAACACTTTACGTCTTACAACATGTATCAATCGTCGTAGAAAGATAAATTATTTTCTGCTTTGGGAATTACCTTCAATAGCCGATATCTTATCGCATGTCACCTCGCATGAGTGATAACTTCCACATGCTTCAGCTGGGAACCACAGTGCAGTAGTGAGGTTTCTCATGTTTCTGCTAGTCAATATTTACCCAAGCGCGAACTAAATGTTTCGAAAAATGTTTGTTCGCGCTTCATGGAAAGCCATTTGCCAGCACCTGAACGTATCATTTCAATCTATAGGAATGCTTTATCTACCTGATCACTCCTCGAACGAAGCGTAGCTCTCTACCTTTATAGCGTTTAAATTCGGAATGAAATGGTGTAGGTTATGAGCTTGAAATCCATAGCATCTAATGCTCACTTTTGGATTTCCTGGATAAAGCCACCGCCCAAAGGCCAATACTCCAATTATGGATCCATCAATTATCGTAGGTAAGGACGGGTCATTTTGATTTGCCCGTCATTGCATAGTTCTGCAGATATATTCTCGTAGCTAGCTGTCTTTCCTCCTACATGACCGTAATTTGAATAGATATATTTTGACTTAATTTATAGATATATCTAATATACATCCCTCGTGTTTGCATTCAGTGAGCATATTTAGACGTTTTGTCCGTAATAAAAGTGAGTGAGGGAGGTTGGATAGGATAGGTCGGTGGGAACTAAAGAATGTCAAGGAATTAGTGTGTAAAAGCGTTTTTTTCCTCTCTCTTTTATCTCACTTTTTCTCATGACGGGAAACTCGCGGGATGTGAACGGGGCGAGGAATCGTATTGGAGTATTTCTTTGCTGAAAAACGCGGCACGAATGTAGTGGTGTAGGAATTTGTGAGTGTCAGCTATAATATGAGTAAATAACGCCTAAAGTAAATACCAAATTATGGAAGTACTAAGCTCGGCTACTTGAGAAGTACCTTTGGATGTTGTACTTAAGATAGGATTAAGCTGGTATACCGGTTAACTACTGACATAGTAATATAAACTCTATGCTCCTGGCCTTTTAATAAAATCCGAAAGTAAAATTTTAAAATGGAAACATTGAGCTTTTTCTTTTACTGGGGGATGTACTTTTTACCTAGAAACTGAAACCCCACTGTCATAATGGATTAAAGTGTTGTCGCCAATAAATTTTAACGCATTCCCTTTTTTCATTCAGCGTCTCATACACTTTCATGCGCATGTTGATTTTAACGCATTTTCATGCCACCTATCACCACGTCTAAAATGACTTTTCTCTCCAGCCTTTCCACTCACCTAGCGTTCTGCTTTCTATAATGGCTTTCGACATCCCCGCCTCCATGTAACTGCTTCGTCGGCCCCAAATTTCATTCGATAACCTCTTCTTCTCCTCCGCCATGCCTTGCGCCTTCATTCGTCGACCCCCTCCATTCAAGCCCCCCCCCCCTATATATTCCTTGACAACCCTAAATGCCTCCCGTATGTTTTTCATTTCTTTGCCTCCAAGTCAATATTTGTCTTGTGTACATGAATAGTACTTGATCCGTCAATGCATCTTATTCTGGCTGTTATTCGATATCCACCTGAAATCATGAAGAAATTAATTTTTGTACTCCTTATGGTGTATGTTTTTACAGTTTTTCTGGTGATTTTTTCTTTTTCTCGTATTAGGATAGTGTTAATGTTGCTTCGTGGTGGTTATTTTACGTGGGCTTACCTCGAGATTTGTTTTTTTTTTTAATTTCAATCCAATAAATTTTTCATCACGTCTCTTTATTTCTAATCAGGTCACACTGGTCCTTTCACTTTCATGCGTCTCTCCCCGTTTCAATGCAAAATAATTCCTGACCCGAAGTCAGCGAAACTCATCCTGCTATGGTAAACTCTACCTCACTGTCAAGTCATCGCAGCCAGCTGGAGGTAATAATTTGAGTATTAAAGTGTGCTAACTCATATACTTTTCTTCTGAATGCCGCAGTAAATTATCTTTTTTCGTGAGGCTGGGAATATTGAGTGAAGAATAAAACCTGGGCTGAGATTACTGAGCGAATTCGAATCTGACTATTCCTTGGATTACGTATAAAATAATCCCTGCGCCTCGTCATATTACGGGTGATAGGATCACGATAAGGTGATCACAGAAATAGCAGAACGGAATTTTTTTCATTCATTCCTCTAAATATCTTGGATCGTCACGTCTGCAAACGAGACACATTGAATGAATCGATCGCCTCGTAAGGATGATGAAAGACATGCATTTTTTTATTCATGTGTTTTTCCCTCATAATACGGTTTTTCCTTTTGTTGATACGAATGGTTAATCTTTCTTATTTTTATTGCTAATATTTTGCTGGAGTTTTAACTTTATTTAGGCATGTATTTTTCTTGTAATCCTCTGTAGTGTATAGAGGTCTTCGTAATTGCTGAGAAATCTCGTCACCCGCACACATGCCACTTTATACTGATCTTTTGCCATTACGTTTGAGTTTTGGTATCGCGTAATTGAATGCATATGAAAATTGATCCCCTGCCGAATAATTAGGTGCCTATCAAAATATTATATCCAGGGGAGGGTTAAAGTGGTTATATAGAGTGAGGTTCAATTCTATCTAGGACTCCCGTGCCTTTCCATTTAATAAGGATTGTGGAGGATGTCCTTTGAAGAGATAATTGATATAAACCGTATTCGCGATACCCAAAATAAGTGTAACTGTAGTAAGGGCTGGTGATAAAATTTTGCGTCGGAAAAACTAATAAATGACTGTCTATTTTATCCGGAATTATGGGGCGGTCTCGCCGTTCCTCAATGTGTAGGCCGATAAATAAAATCACCCGGTTTGAATGAGCCGTTTGTATTAAGTGCGACACGTGTGAGTCTATAGCCGGTGGGACCCTTGTGGGGAATTTCTGGTTTTCCTCTTCGGTGAAGGCGGGGGCGCACGTTCCCTTCGAAATGTCGGGGCGCTATTTTTTTCCTCCCCGTTGCTACGGCAACCACTTCCGTTGACCTTTGTCCCGTCCCGTGGGCGGGTTCAGTCTTGTGGGTTCCGTTTTCCATCCGATTTTTGAACGCGGGTATCTTTCCGTGCTCGTGCACATGTGCTTTCATCCCACGTGGCGGTTTTGTCTCTCGCTGCTAATTCTGCTACCCCCGTCTCTGCCCTATGCGTTGGTTGACAACAGGAATGGAGTAGTGGAGGAGTTCGGGTTAGTGTGGTGGCTTGTGTGTTGGCTTCCTAACCCCGGGTTCAAATCTCAGTGGTGGCGGAGATTTTTACGAGACTGCCCGATCCCAACTTGAGTGTTGTGTAACTTTTCCCTGAATGAGGTAAGTAATAAGTATGGGATGGAACCTTTAGAGGAGATATTGAGGAAGTGGAGGTTCTGAATGGATCCAGATTTGAGCTGGAAGGAAATGTTAAAAATTGGAAAGGAAAATGTTAGGTAAGCGGGAGGTGGGTATGATAAGTGTTGTGTTTATTGATAGAATGAAAGGAAGTAAGTCTTATTGTGAATTGAAATGGGAAGCCCACCTTGAAAGGGGATGCATACCGAAGTAATGTGAAAAATATGAATACGAGTAATACGAAGTAAATCGAATTCTCCTTATAACCTAACCGGTAGAAAATTGTAATAAAAATTCATACATTCGCGGTTGGCACCGTAACGGTTCATAGCATGGTGGTCCACGTTTATTTTCTATTAGCAGTGGAAATACATTGACGATACGACAACCATCACTGGGAATTAGTGGATATACTTATCACAGATTCATGGATTTCTTCCGCGTTGTCAATTTTGAGATGTTTCTCTTAAAATCCATTAGCCTGATCTTTGGGGATTGGGTTGGTGTGGTGGCTAGAATTGGTTGCCCACCCTGTGGATCCGAGTCGACTCCCGTGGCTGTGCCAAAGATTTTTCGGAGACTGCCCGATCCCACATTAAGAACTTGTTGGAGGGCACTTCAAGTAGAGCATTCCGTCCGGCGAATAGGACCTTTAGCCTTGGTTGTCTTGGCGTCTTTCATTAAGAGCAGGCTAATGCCTACGCCGGGTTTCTCTCCATCTTTCCGTCTCTACCCTTTCTCATGGCGCAAATGATCTCAGCTGTCGGTCGCCTCCTTAATATACCTTTCCAGGAGTTGAGCAATGGGACTGTTCCATATCCGCACCCTCTTTTCTATTAAAAATTACGCTCCCCGCTACTTAAAATATACGTTTTGTCCTTTCCTTGATATTTTGAATTGTACGGGAAATAGGACTGATGAGTCTTGAAAGATCATCGAAAGGGAATGGTGGAAAAAGCGCTCAAATAAATAGCTTGATCACACAGTATTTGACCGTGCTGTATCGCTCAATTTTTGTCGATAAAAATTAATATTTTAATTTTAATTAATTAATAAAAAAATTTAATCAACATTAAACATTTTTGGCTCAATGACATACAGATAATTGAATGACAATTTATTTCTTAGCTGGGGTGATTATCCTAATTTTCCGAATTCTACTACCGAGGGAAAAAGCTACTTGAGCTGATAAAATTAAAGTTGTTCAGTGAATGTCTTTACTTTGAACGGACTGAGGACTGTTTCCAACGACTTAATCCTCTCCTCAATCTAAACACCCACATTATAATGATACTTCGCGCAAGTGTTCGCTAGTAGCTTGTGGTATTTCGCATTTATTATTGGCGGATTTTTGTCTTCAGAAAATAGGCTTTGATGATGAGCGCATTTTTAGCAGTATCATTGACAATATTAAAAAGAAGCATCCCTTCGGCTCGACCGGTATTTTTGGTGTTAAATACGTAACTTGTTTTAAATGTAAAATATACTTAGGTGTGGCATTGATTGCTTAAAATGAAAACCTGACCTGAATTTTGCGTGGAATACTGATTTGAACCTTGTCAAGGGTCATCTAATTTTTTTCCCTCGCCGAACAATGGCAGTGAAGTTTTCTCGGGTTTCGCACCGGGTCAGGTCCTCCATATCTTCTTCTAACGTTTTGTTTCTATCCATCCATCTTGGATTCCTGAATCCCTGACGACGATAGGAGAGTTGTTCATCGAAACGATGGAAGGCGATGTGGAGGACCTGACCCGGTGCGAAAGCCGAAAAACCTTTAGTCAAGGGTTACCTGCATCTTAAATTTCAAAATTGTGGAATGATGTTTTACCAGATGTTGCATTTTTTTATTTATTCATTATAAAACATAAACAACAACTGGTAATTGGTAACAGTAATATATTTCAGAGTAATACATTACAGCTTGGAAATAACTATTTGTAATTTATATTTTATCATGGATATTTCGCATTTCCACCACGTCAAACCTTAAAAGATTTCATACGATTTTAATTTGTGGAACTGGCAAATTTAGGTATAGATCAGGGGTCTTCTACCTTTTTTAACGAAAGGGTCATTAATCGATTTTACTTCGTCCTGAGAACCAAAATGCTCCACGTCACTTTACCACCACATCAATAAAAAAATAATAATTTAAACGTGCAGTAATATTTATTGATTCAACAAGTTCAATTATTCGATGTGATTTTCGACGTTGTTTATTTTTGACGAGTGTGTCAATATTTGGTTCGCGATGCAATATTTTCCTTAGCCTCCAGAGGCCGCCAGAAATTAGCTGGTGGGCCGCATTCGCTCCGGGGGCGACGGATTTGAAGACCCTTGGTCTAAATGATTATGCATGTATGCAAGTACGTCCCCTTAACGACCCTAATGAATCCGTACTTTTATTTTATAGCCATTTTTCAGGGTGCGTGAGAAAAAAAATTGGGTTTAAAAGCCGTTACGTCGAGGAATAATGGTGGAATACAGGTTATTCTGGTCTGTGCTTGTAAATCGCGAATGGGAACAGGGTTGTCGTTTTGTTGCGGTACTTCGTGGGGGCGCTTCCCCCGTTTTACCCCGCCGACTCCTTCCCTGCCGCCCGTCGCGTTGCCTTACTACGCGAATGGGGTGGGGTGGGCGAGTGTACGTGGGTCACGTGACCACCGCGGGAAGAAAAGGGTGGGGGGGGTGTGTTCTCCCCCATGCGCCGACCGCGATGAAAACGGCGCTAAAGGAAAATGATTTGGGAACAAAATAGAACAGGGCAAGGGTTCCTGCAGACGCAAATAGATGGAGAGAGAAGGGGGGTGTGGGTGAGGCGGAAATGACGTCGACCTCGCTTAACTGCCACTTCAAACGCTTGCGCCTCCAGTTCTTTCATATATTTTTTCTCTCTCGTGTTAGGGGAAAAGTTATGGCGGAGAAAGACATTGAATTTCACTGAAGCATGAAATGGTTGGTTATGCTATGCATGGCTCTAACCTCACTGCGAGGCGCGACGCTGGGATGCATTTACTACAGCAGGGAGTGCATACGAAACGTCGAACTATGTGTGTACGGTGCCGGACCAACTAGTTATTTTGTGATTATGGTCATTAGCATCAATTATATCCGGTGACATTGATAAAATTCAGTTAGTGGGAGTATTGTTATTATAATCGTAATTCATGTATAGAGTGCATCATTAGATAGGTAGGTGTGTAAGGTACTGGCATCTGATGTCGTAATAATAAACCCATCAGCAATTCATGCATGTATGAAATCATATTACCATAAATTCACAATTACTTTGGCGTTAAATTATCTCATCTCTACTCGTGAATATGATAGACAAAGGCCTGAACAACAATGTCTGCCGACCCTTTCCACTCTTATCTTCCTTGAATCATCGAAGAATTGTTCATTTCTCCTCCCAATTCAATTTTTTATTTCTTTTTATCTCGTGTCCATCATCTCGATACTAGTTTTTATGTTATGCATTTCTAGCCCAGAGGGTACATAAGGGAAGGGAAATTCCCCCCCGAAATGAGGAAAGTGTTTTGCGTTGATGTTTCTACCGCCTTCCTCTTGGAGTCAAGTAGTACTTCCTATAAATATATTTAGGTAAGTCGTATTTATTTTACTCAAGAAATATCAGGGATTGTCCTCGTTTGAAATAACTAACATACTAAGTAGACATTACCTCATCCCTCTCAAAGTTATAATCTCGACCCTTCTAGGAATAGGCAATGGGAGAATATATTACTAACAAGGGGAGACCACGAAAGTTGCTCCGCCTTTTTCAATGCCGTATTTTTTATGGCCTTCGGAATGGTGAACACATCCCTGAACTAGTAATGGTTCCGTTGAATGGGCCTTAGTTTGGCTGTAATTAATTAATTTTCATGCGGTACTTTTCACAAGCCGCGTATAGTTTCATGATATCCCTTCCTTCATCAAGAGGGTCAGGTGGGGTAGTGGTTAGCGTTTACAGTTACCACCCGGGGGACCACGGTTCAAGGCTCCGTGAGGGCTTTATATTTTCTTCTCTCCATTGTGATCATACTGCGTCAACTTTTTTATTAATTTTAATTGCGACAAGCATAGACATGAGACTATTTTTTTATCACCATAATGGCGTTAGGTATTTAAGCAGTGTCATTTCAAACACGGAGATACGACGACTACACTAGCAAGGGTTGGTGTGCGCCAAATTGTTAATTTTTTCATTGCTTATACTGATCAACTTCCACATTAAAAATGGAAACCACTCTTGCTAGAGCACATGCCATTAAAGGCTCGCGGCGACCAACAGCATGCGTACAGACATAATTAATAAGAACAAAAAACGATCATAGAATGCCATATTTCTCGAACACTTGTAATGCACTTTACTCCAAAGGGAGTTTACTTACACAGTACCTATGTGCTAAAAGAACCATTCCGAAATATAATTTCCATTAATAAATAGGATGAAATAAAAGTTTATGACCCTGGACCGGACGTGGTGGCGTATAAAATACGTCAATCTTCGAAAGCCAAGGATTTCAACATCATACGTACATTCTGGGCTAGAATGGTCTCATGTATTCCTACTATGTACTTCGACTGTCTATATTGCGAGTTTTCAAAGTTGGAGGTATTGTAGCTAATTTTTTTAGTTCAGCAAGAGGAACCCGTCACACGTGGCGTATATTACGCCGGGCGACCGGCCGTATACCACCTCTGTACCTTTATATCTGTATCACCTATAAACGTACAAGATTTTACTAATTTCTACAAATAAAGATTAATTTTAACAAAAATCGAGCATTATCATATATGCACATAACATGGGCAAAGTACGCCATTCGCCCGGTTGTGAAGAAATAACAGTCGCGCCCGCTAGAGGGTTAAAAGCAACAATTACACCAAATGTGTCTTGTGCTCGCCGCTTCCCAAAATCTTCCGTAGCCCTTCCAATATAATAACAAGATATGCACCAACAAATGTCATTTCTTCCAAAAAAAAAAGCCACTGTTTTAGCCCCCCGTTAATCTTTCGTTATGTTTTTGAGTAGAAAGTGGTGCCTTCACTTCTCCGCGTTGAAAACGACACTGCTTAAATACCTAAACGTCATTATGGTGATAAAAAATAGTCTCATGTCTATGCTTGTCGCAATTAAAATTAATAAAAATGTTGACGCAGTATGATCACAATGGAGAGAAGAAAATATAAAGCCCTCACGGGGCCTTGAACCCTGGTTCCCCGGGTGGTACCCGTATACGCTAACCACTACCCCACCTGACCCTCCTGACAAAGGAAGGGATATCATGAAACTATAAGCGGCTTGTGAAAAGTACCGCATGAAAATTAATTAATTACAGCCAAACTAAGGCCCATTCAACGGAACCACTACTAGTTCAGGGATGTGTTCACCATTCCGAAGGCCATAAAAAATACGGCATTGAAAAAGGCGGAGCAACTTTCGTGGTCTCCCCTTGTAAGTTGCATTGTTTTATAGGGTGACTTACTTGATTTTCTCTTCGTTGTATCTACATTCCAAGCACATTTACATGAAGACAATAGTCTTGGAGGTTTTCGCAGCTTCTTTTTGAATTACGTTTGTTCCTTTCAGGAATCGCTGCGTGAAAAAATTATTTTTTCTGTGAAAATGAATCCGAAGCATCATTTCTCGAAAGAAACAACAATACACTTGACCTTTTCCTTTCTTTAAATTATTTTGAGTGCTCTGTGGACATGATTATTCAGTTTTCCTCTGATCGTCAAGTAAAACGTTTGTGACTTTCACAGTTTACGTGACGTATACTACCGGTTTCTTCTGTCACGCCATTCTCTGCTACTTACGTGACCAGTTTATATGGCGTGGCTATCATGCCGTGACACCGGGAACCGGTATTGTGTGTCTAAATAAATTGTGGGGATCTGATACGTTTTTCTTGTCGATCAGCATGACATCCTGTCACCTTAACAAATCTTGGCTTTTTCTCTTTTTCCCAATCTCTCCATTTTTAGATTTATCAATCAGGAGTTTCAGTTTTGTAAAATTTGACACATTTTTGTCGACCTTTGAAAGAGAGAGTTTTCATGAAAATACCTCGCAGTAGGTGGCGATTTTTTTGTTGAATGAAACCCAAGACAATAAGGGCATTTTTCGTAAGACTTATCAAGAAACGTTTAACAATTGACTTAATTAACTATTGTGGTAAATTAACTGCAAGATCTGCAATACGCATGCCTATTTAAAAAATAAACTTTGTTCAATATATTTCTTCCGACAGTCCATTATTTCGGATTATTGGTTACGCAGTATCAATTGTTATTACCGTGATATTTTCGTGAAGGACGTCAGCTGGAATTCTGCCCGAAAATATTAAGATACCAGTGTTTGGAATTCTCCATGTTTCAAAAATATTTCCAAGTTCGGTACAATGACATTTATAAAACAGAATTTTATACATCTACGTTGGGTGACAGACTTAAAAAGATAATTTGCTTATAAGTATTTTTGCGCTTAATTTAAGAAGAATGAATAAAATTTGCACAATATAAAAAAGGTCTAACAGGTTAAGATGGTGAAAAGTGCCCCCCGATATTTTCAGAAAAAAAATACACTGAAAGTGCATCCAAAATTATGTGTTTACCCAAAGTTTCAGGCCTCAACAATGGAAAATAACCCCAGAAAAAATTTAAACACAATTTTTAGTTTTTTAACCATATCATCAGTTTTTATTTTTTTAAATCGTTTTCTTGATTTTAAATTGTGTATACTATTATGGTCTACCACCCTGATTTTTTTCGAAATTCTTGAAACAAAGACTAAACTTTTACATGAGTTTGAAATTTTCAAAATTAAATTAAAAATTTTAGGAAACAATAGACACGGGGAAAAAATATATTTTGTTACCCCTACCTTGAAGTATAATCCTAATTTTTTTCAGATTTTTAAATTTTCTTGGCACCATCGAGTACTCCAAAATTTCATCTATATATTAGGGCATTATTTGGCGCATGAGTGTTATGCATCTCGGTAAGTTAATGTAGAGCAAAAGAGTCTAGGGGGACTTAAGTATTACGATTTCCATTTGAGAGATCCAGATTCATCTTCCAATTCGCAAAATGTGATCGTTTGTACACCTGTTTCTAAATGCCTTATTTTTACACTTTGAATTGTTATATTGCTTATTCCACAAGTTAAAAGTGGGTGGGGAGAAGCTTGAGAAGGTAGAGCAATTCAACTGTTTAGGCAGCACATTAGAGGAAAACGGATACAGTAGTAAGGACATCAGGAAGCGAATTGTATTAGCAAAGGAGGCGTTCATGAACAGGAAGGAGCTTCTGAGATCATCTTTATGTAAGAGTTTAAACAAACTGTTATTGAAGAGTTTGATCTGGAGTGAATTTCTCTTTGGTGCGGAAACGTGGACACTAAGGAAGGAGGACGAGAGAAGATTGGAGGCATTCGAGATGTGGGTATGGAGAAGAATGGAGAAGGTGAAATGGACAGAGAGGAGGAGAAGCGACGAAGTGCTGGATATGGTTGGCGAGGAAAGGCAGCTTTTAGATGAGATACGGAGGAGACAGACGGTATGAATGGAAGGAGTAGAGTATCGGGGAGGGGATTTTGAAAATGGTGTTGGAGCGTAGATTGTTAGGGAAACGAGGGAGGGGAAGGAAAATAATAGGATATTTAGATAGATTATAAGGGAATAGACCTTACAGTGAATTGAATAAGGCAGTGCTGGAAGGAAAGGGAGGCTCCCAGATTACTTCTTTAGTACTCCATGGCACATAGTACACAAAAACCTACCTTAATCGGTAGAATACTATGATGATAATTACTTATTGGTTACCCTCTGCCAACTTGAAACGGCTCTACTGGAAATTGGTTCGATCATGCGTGTGAATTGCACTGACAGGTATCTACAATCTACATACTACACCGCAACCTTCCCCTATAGGCGTGTGGCGGGGAGTGTTCGGACACCGACCTTTAACAAATAAAAATGAAATACACATATGTATTCCCAAGTGCTCTAGCAATCTAAGCATATCGCGCGGCCTCCGTGTCTCTAGCGGCTTCCAGCCTAATTCGCCGAATATCTGGGTAACGCTTTCTGTATGCCCGTAGCAGTTGTTGACAAGTATTGCTGCTTTCCTTTGTATTTTATTATGTTCACGGATTAAATCTATCCCCTCCGGATCCCATATGCTCATATTCGAAATGTGGCTAGACGAGTGCGAAGCAGCACCTTCCTTATACTTTTTCATCCGAAAATTTTCCCACAACACGCTTGACGAATCCTAGCTTCTTCTGGGCTCTGCCTCAAATGTTTCTATTGCGTTCAGAAAGAATTCTTAAGTTTTCCACTGAGTAATTGACTGCGTGTCTCACGACGTTTCAAAGAACTTCTTGCCCTTCATTCTCAGGGCATCTTCTGAAGATCCCCTGAGGATGAAGAGCAAGTCGTTCTTCGAAACTTGGAGAGACATGCAGCCAATTACCCGGTGGTAAAACCGAGAATCCTTTCTGCACTTGATACTCATGGAATATCTAAGATCTCACATCTCTAATACGTGTTCCTCGCGATAGGTTATCGTAACTCTCGGATATTTCAAGGGCATCAATGTGTTTCGTGAGTGTTCTGTATCTCGCGGTGATGGGCGTCGTTGAAAATAAAGGGAATAAGAGGAACAGACCGTTCCTCCTCTGGTTTTTTTACGACACGTCGAGCCGTAGCCCCGCCCATTCCTGCCGTCTCTCTCTGAGTTTGTTTGCCCGGCGCGCGCTGTTTGCCATTCCGTTCCCCTCGCCGGATCCACGGAGTGGGACGAGAATTGCCGTCAATTCGCTGATTGACGCTCCACTGCCCTTTAGACCACTCTCCCCCGCTCGTTCGGAAAGAAATAAAGACGTATGATGGCTTTCGTGGCACCTAATCTGTTGCGGCAGGAAAACACAGCGTGGTCAAGTTCTGCCAAGAAATAGGTACGCACTTGAGAAAACTTCCCCGCTTTTTTTTAGGATTTCTCATCGCCCAAATTGGTACTCATAACTCTATGTTGGTACTGTTACCAGATGCTATGACAAGAAATGGGGCTATATGTGAGAATTGTTGGGCATCGGACATAATTCCTGGACGTTGAGAAATGAAAGCCACGAATGTATTCAAAAATAAAATCTGCATATCTATATTTGAACGCGAATTTAATTGAATAAAGTGAGGTATCATTATTAGTTTCGTACATAATTTATCATAATTTGTTTTGAAACTCTGTATGTCTATGAACTCTTTTCTTATATTTACCCATCGCTTCTTGATCATCCATCCCTCACTCATGTTTAGAATGCCAGTGGGAAGTAATACATTAAAAAAATATTTTAGTTACATCAAAATTTTCGATTTCTTATTTACGAGAAAATTGAAATTAATTTATAAAGACCCCCTTATCTGATGGGGTTAAGTCTAAATTATGTGGCATGTAACCTTGAGTTTCACACTTGACTTTAGTCACTTCATCGTCGTTGGGGCGTTGTTGTCGCGTAGCTGCATCGGCTAATAACCGTTCCAGTCTTGCCATTGTTTGATGGTGCAGAAGCCGGTATCTTTATTTTAGTTCCGTCATTCAGCTATTCAACTCAAAGTTAGTATGGATAGGTTAGGGTATAGCTCATTCCACACTAAGCCACAGACATGTAAATGTTGCATATTCAGGGTAGGGGGACCAATTATTTTTATCTGGGCCACCTTGCTTTTTATTTTTATTTATTTACTTCGCAAACCACCGAAAACAGCACTATTCGGCCTTTACAGCGGGGTTGATAACTGTGCGAAAATTATAACATTGATAACATTTAACAATCAAGCGTTGAGTTTTTTTGTTAGGGGGGGGGAGGGAGGGCTATAGGTTTCAATAGGATTTGGAACCGGTAACCTCCAGTCATTAACTTAATGCTGTATTCAATTGGCTTCCATGATTCCTAATTTTAGTTTAGCTAAGGAAAAAATATTTCATTTTCTCGTAAGCTGCTGATTTAAAAAAATGCTGTCAAATGAGTGAACTAATCACCGGTCTTGCCTTTTACGGAAAGGTCGTGGAATATACATCTGTTGCGCGGTTTTGGGTATTCATTCTTGGCCGCATATGGATAAGTCGAAACGTGTACCCTCCTATCCTAGCTCTGACAGTGAGATCTAGCGATGACCTCCCGGTGGGTATTCTGAATCGGGTCTCCATCTCCGTGTTAACCTCTGTTCCTCTTGCCTCGGTCTCTGATATCCGCCACCGAATCATTCTCTGCGACCACAATACGATATTAACCCCCGGGGGACCGTGTTAACATTCGCTTCACCGCGCTGCCGTTTGCCCTGGGGCGGAGGTGTCGGTCGGTCCACCAAGGCGGTGGTGTTGAGAGGAAGGGGAAGTGATTTCGCGTCCCCTGCGGTCGCGTCGAAGTGACCGTAATTGCCGCGCGATGTCTCTAGTCGACCGTGGTTGCGCCCTCATCCTCGGCCCCGGGTGTAGAATAAGGGTGGGCGTAACCAACCAGACAGGCGCGACCATGGGCTTAGGAATGCTTCTTTCTGCCCGATCGAATCCCGAAGATTATCGGATACTTGTCTTCGTAGGTGGTTTTCCAATTATTGGTTGCAAGTGGAGTTTGTAACCAAACTCTTGTCGTGAGAGTTACTGATATCACGAGCACTTCCGCATATCAGTGTTCACTTTTCTTTCCAGAGCCACCCATGTAGTACACGACATTGTGCGTGAAGTGCAACCTTTTAAATATCTATACTCTCATATTTATCGGCCTTATCTAAGGTTATTTATGGCATTTTTAATAAAAGTATTAATGTATCCTGGTATGTAATCACTTTACTGGTTAAGGTAGCTATACATGGAATATGATACTTCTCTCCTCTTCCTGTCTCATTTTCCTCTGTGGATTTCCTTCTTCACTGTGTAATAAGGTCTATTATCCTGTATTCTTTGCATTCTGTTCTCTCTCTCCCCCTCCCTCCTCGACTCAAGATCCTTCCCTCTCTCGCGGTTATAAGCATCCCCCTTCCCTCAGCGCTCGCTCCATCCAGATGTATTTCTCGGTCAGTTCCTAATTTAATTGGCACGTTAAAACATGCGAGAGCAACCCGTCCACTCCTCAGCGTCACCCTCTTGTTTACGTAATCGCAGCAGGTTTTTTTAGTGACCTTGAAGACCGGAATTCTTACGTCTTAAACTGAAACTGTAAATTCCGTAGTAGGTAAACCACCCCCTGCCCAGTCTTTTTGTGTTGTGTTTACCTCCCCCCACTTTTCACTTCCCCCATATCATGGCTTGAAGTAATGTTCTCGAAAAATAGTGGTTTTCTCTGTAATGATATTATAATTCTACTTGTTAAGGTAAGTTAACGCAGAGAATTTTTTTAATCAACCCGACCCGTCTCCCCACCCAAATTGGACTCCAGTCTTCGTAGCACGATAAGGTGTTTTTTACTTATTCTATGCATCCTATTCTATTCCTTCCCCTTCACCTTTTACCTAGTAATCTTCCCTCTAACACGGCTTTAAACATCCCCTCCCCGCTTAGTACTCGCTCCATGCGAACCCGCTTTCTCTTCCGTATCTCCTCTCCTCGCCCACCATGTTTATCACTTCGTCGCTCCGCTTACTCTTCGTTCACTTCATCTAATCCATTCTCCTTCACACCCACATCTCGAGCGCCTCTACTCTTTCTCGACCTCCTTTCTCAGATTCCACGTTTCCTCAGCGCTACACTTTCGGTCAAACTTTCCCTAAGATTTTATTAACTCTATTGCATAGCGATCTCCTCGTCAGTTTGATGCTATTAATTAACGCCTACTCTGCTAAAGCATTTCACTTCCTGATGTTATCACTACTGTAATAATGACATATTATCCTGAAGTCTTTAACGAAATGAAAGTTAATGAGAATTGAGGAGAGTGTTTTTTCTTTGTGATAATGCTGCCTGTCGCACAGTACCTCGAATCATGACCTAATACTCTCAAAAAACGAGGTAATGCCTAGACTTTGATTTTATTCAGTGTTTTTCTGATGAATGTCCACCTTCATGTCTTTTAGCAGTCTTAAATATTCTACATTATTGTATGTAGGTATGCATTGTTTTTATCGCCAATTCATCGGTTCTATTGGCGGATGAATACAAATTTTCTAGGTTTGTTTTGTTTAAAGACAACATTAAGGGTGTATTTATGAGGAAGGATTTAGGTTTTTATCTGCTGCCCTTTTCGTCATGTCTGTGCATAATTTATAGCGCTTCATTCTTCGTGGTTATTTCCATTATTAGTGGTAATTTGTCTTTTTTAGTGGTTAGTTCTCGAAAGGGTGTCTGTGGTCGGTGGCGTTAATAGAGGTCTTGCGTGCCAACATGTATTCGTTTTGGGGGTTTCCCTTCAAACAGAAAGAATTTTTGAGTGGTACGTTGCCGTAAAAATTACAACCTATCCTTTAATGAAAGGATTCACGTGTTCTTCGGTGTCCAAAAAGAATATTTTTTCTTATGGTCAACTGCTTTAGATTATCAAATCCTAGTAGCCTGTTCCCTTTGAACCGCAAGAGGTTTTTAAAAATTCTCGAGAACTTCGGCGATAGCGATCCTTTTAAGAGCACGATAAGCGAAAATAGAGGAGCTCATGGGACATTAATCTTCGTTCTCTCGAAAGGAGGAGAATTTGATTTGACAGGGGGACCTCAAAGTAAGATTAATGTCAAATGAAGTGTATAAAAGGGCATGCATAAAAATTAACGTGATAGAAAGCTCCATGAATTCCCTCTTTCTTTAATCCTCCTTTTATTTTTGAATGTACCCGTGTCTACATCCTAAGATTTTTCCTCATATTGCCGTGAATACTGTACTTGATTTTAGGGGAAAGAAAATCTTGTTTTAACTATGTACTAGTGTTTTCTTTCACAATTGATAACTCTATACTTTTCCGGTAAGTTTTGATAGTGAAAATAATTCGTTTCGTCTAAGGTTGAGGATTACATGCTAGGAAAATGCTCATTTATTGTACATCAATTTTTAATATTCGATTCACTTGATTTCAGGGTCTTCGCTAATTTTTTCCTATTGCGATTAATGAATTGTGTTATTTTACATTACTTACGGTGATGGTGCAGTTAAAATTTGGTAAAAAAATTATGAGGGTATCCTCTTCACTTTTTCTGAGTCTATACGATGTTAAATGCCTTCTTGACAATCGCCGTGATTTCATGTTCTATTAGTACCTGGTTCTTTTGACAGATGACCCTAGTTCTTCGAACATAAGATTTTCAATATGGGCTAAGAAATGGCATTAGGGAGATTCATCGGTGTCGTAGTCTTATGGCTTAAGTTTTTCCGATGAGCAAATCCGTTTCTTATTAGAAAAATCTTCTCGGGATACCGCGCGGGTTAGATTATTTTATTAAATAAACTAACCCGCGCGGTATCCCGAGAAGATTTTTCTTAGGTTGTTCGCCGGGAAAGTGTAAAATCATATACCGTTTCTTATTATTAAATTCGCTGCGTTCTTTCTTCTCTCTAACTAATGGTAAGTCTACGAGGGATGGAGATTCGGAATCTGTTGCTTACATGCATCGCCCGTTTCCGATCAAGATCCAGCATTCATATTCGTAATTTATTGTATGCCGTTTCCATTGAGGGCCTGTCTTCGCTTTTGTAGTTTTATTACTCGAACGAAATCTCTTAATACGTCACCTCTTCTATACGTTGCTCATTTCTACTTTCTTCTTTTGATACTTTCTGTGCAAGATTCTGTTACTTGCGTTTGGTAACCCAAGGCGTTGAGAACTTATCTGTCTTCACGCAATGTGGGTTGCGTCGAAAGTCTCTCTCCGGGGGGAACTGGCCGACAATCCGCTCTGCTTACTGTTGCGGAGGGTTGCAGCGCTCGTAGGATACTTTGCTTCACTTGACTCTGTCTAAACAGATGTTCTTGGAGAATTCAGCTTGCCCTCTAATTTTTAATAATTGGATTATTATTTTAATATTCCCTTCCAGTGATAGTGTATTTAAGTTGCAACGCGAGGAATAGGGTCTCCATGGTAAAGTCCATTCTATCGAAGTCGCAAATAATTTGGTATCAGCATTAATTATAATATATATCCCACAATTGCTTTCCACAGAAAAGAAAATATTTATGTTGTATTATTTATTATATCATCTTCGCATATTGAATACGTTTTAGTTTCTGTCACGTTTTCTAAGGCTTACGGTATAGCACCAAATTCCGAAGTGTTCTACAGTTTTGGTGCTCTTTATCACATCCGTTGTATGATTCCCTCATTCAAATATTCTAAATACATTTCAGAAAATTATTTTGTTAAATCTAAATCATTTTTACTGAATTGAACGGAAATTGGACAGTAGTTGCGGATTATAATTGCGGTTTCCTTTTTGAGTTCTTGGGGAGCTGTGTAAAGAGGTTAGTTAAAGGGGAAGGATGGAGTTATCGGGATATAGATTATGAAACGATTCCTGAATATGCCTTACGTGATGGAGATTCCTTACTCAGAACAGTTGTTTTGCGATTTTTGATAGATTTTTGAACGAGCTTCCAGTCATTGAATAGAGCTGCAAAATGTGCGCTCTAACTTAACCTTTCCGGAATGACGTATGATGTGGTAAGTGTATTTACCTTATATAACTTACTTTGTCTTATTCTGGTAATTTTTTAAACCCTCGGGGGGCTACATGAAGTGAAGTCATGTGAAGAATACTTGTCAATGCCTGAGTTAGTGGATTTGCAACCAAACACCTTTCATTTTTTCATCACTGGTATTACTTCTTTTTGTATCCGAGTCCATGCTTATATATTTCATCCCTCAGGATGCAATTTCTGTTAGATATTTGATGTTTACACCATTTAAAGAGACAAATTCGGATACTAAGTTCCCTTTTTTCTGACCTGCTAACTTTTCTGCGGAGGTTAATTATTACTTCTGTTTAGGTATCAGTTTACAGGTTGAGTAGCAATGAATAAGCTGTTGATTTTTACTTTAGAGGCAACCGTGATATTGTGCTGTGTGGTGTCTTTGGAAACAATGGTTTAAGTTCTGCGGACTCGTGTTGTACAGTATGTTATGATGGACCGAAGTATCTCGGCGAACTTGTACATTGTGTACGATTAATCGATGTAATAAATATGCTGAGCCTTATTTTTAAGGTGCAACTTGAGTCAAAGTGCCATTTGGATAAAATTATTGTTCCCATGTAACGATGACAACTTCTTTGGAATTTAAGTAAATCTGATATAAGATGCATCATATCGTAGCAGTCATGCTGATAAGGAAACTTGGCATTCCACCATTTTATTTTCTAATTATTGGTGTAATGGGAGTCAAAATAAGTCTCTAACTAATGAAAAACGTGCGAACGGAAAAATTTAATCATTGTGTAATCTTAATGCTGTATCGTGGAACTTTAAATATTTAAAATCAAAAGATATCTCATTTGATTGAAGTAATTGTAAGCATTCTTCTCAAAATAAATGTTAATGTTTTGCTTGAATTACGCGGCCCCGGAGAAATCTTCTTAAACTTCTTTCCATTTAATAATCTGCGTGCTCTGTGGCCGTACTTTCGTTATTTTCCATCCAGAGTCGTTAAAATTTCAAGCCTTTTTAAATCACCGTAAAAATTTTTCACAAAAACTGGGTAACAATTATTAGTCTTGACTCGTCCATTCGCGGCTTTAGCTTCTCAAACGCCCGCACGTCCCTCCTCTCCCCTTTCTCCTGAAATTTCTCCGATCTTTTGCACATAGCAGCAGTGTTGAAGTAAAGAGAAAAGAGAGGTGGTGGGGTAGAGAAGGTGGCTCTGTGGAAACGAGTCTGGAGGCGACGCTGAGAGCCCCTCTGTCGGCAGCCCGGCCAACTACATTGAGAGATTTTAGCGGCTGCCGCCACCTGCGCAGGAACATTGCGGAGGGAGGGGGTGGGGTCGGGAGGAATTAGGGGAGCTCGGTGTGGGGTATTAGAGGGTTGGTTTTTTTTTCCTCGAGAGGTGGAGAGGGAGAAGGTCATTCTATCCGATTTCGTATCAGTAACATGGCGCCGGGCGTGTTCGCCGGGAAGGAACGCGTTTTCTTCCGTGGTAATCGCTTGGATCGTGCGTGAGGGCTTTGAGCTTCTTGGATAGAGAAAAAAACGGTGATGATAAAAAAACGAGGGGGATCATTTTCGTCGTTTATTCAACCGTGGGGGTGGGAAATTTGCCGTTTCTGTCCTTGTTCCGCCTCCAATTTCCGGGGAAAAATATGGCGGGGCACTTGATGTATAAATGGTGCGGCACTCCCCCTCCTTGTTTGCGTTGGAGTGTGTTTTTTTATTTATTTTATGATTCGGATTAATAGTGTCATTACGCCCGCAGCCGTGTTTTGGAAGTGCTTATTATTTCTCGGCTCCTGATGATCGATATCGGTCGAGGGCGTTACGAATAATGAGGTGGGGGTAACCTGTTGGCTCAAATGATATTGCCACCTTTTCCCCCGCTTTATTTTATGTCTCTCTCTCTCTCTTTCTCACTCAATAATAGCTTTTTATGTGCGTTCCTTTTTATCCGCCCTTGCTTTTCATTGGCCCCAAATCGTCTCGTTTTTCACGGGCTCTGAACTTGAATTAATTAGTCAATCAGCAAGGAAGGAAATTCGTGGATCTCTTGAAGTGTTGATATTCCCTAATGATAGGAATGATATATATCGTGTTTGAAGGAAATGATGTCAATTCTTAAAATATATATCTTGTTAAATTGGAAGAATTATATTTCTGCTGGAAAACTGAAATATAATAATATATTGGTTTACCATCACCTCGTCTTTAGTTATTAAAGTAGTATTTAAATGTGTGCGTTAAAAATAGAATAAATGATGCGTTATTGTGTTCAAAAAGACAATGAAGACGACATAGTATGTTACAGTTCTCTATTGGTAATGATTTTATGCGTGTGTAATGATTTCGAGTTAAAATTACTAGACATATTCGGGCACGTACGAATGGAGATGATTATTCTTCAATTTTATCGTCATTTGTTTGTTTCAAATTTTTGTTTGGGATGGAAATAACTAACCCTAATTCTACTTCCACCTATCCAAACCAGCATTTGGAATGAAACTCCTGACTGGTGAACGACTCTTGATTTTAAAATCTTCCTTTCATAGTTAATATACTTCGGAGAGGTATATTCCGTCGTAGTGAGGTGCTATTGCGATATATCAGTTGATTATTTTCAACTGAAATAATGGAAATGAGGAATTAATGGATATCAAATTTATCACTGAGAGATTTTTGTGAAAACTTCAACTCCGCTATAGTCTCAAGTTAATCTTAGTATTTTTTTAAGCCGTGTGCCATTTTTTAGTTATTCGAATTATTCCCCGACTGGTCGTACTAAACTTCTTTCTAGCCCTAATATCACTAAGAATTTAACCCGTCTTAGAGGGTAGCTTCTATTTTATCCTTAAGTATTCGTTAGTATCGTCTACAATTGAATACCTCTCCTTATGTGACCGACGCCAATAAAAAGCGACTGGTATCGATTGATGATTAGACCGGAGTCGCCGTCTTTCGTCACTAACTGTATTCCGTAGTTACTCAGGTGTCGCAAAATCCCCTTCAAGTCTGTATTTTTTTGGAAATTCCGCACATCTATTTCAAAATTGATAGGTAAATTTTTAAGCTCCACGAATTGATTGAGTACGGAGTTGGTCTTATAAACGTAATACGTGTGCTTCATTTTCGGGAACATTTCAAAACATTCTGTGTATCTCAACTGAAGAATGCCACAAAGAGAGGATGTTTTTGGAAATATGTTTTGAAAATCGTCATTTCTACTGGATCTTATGACTGTACCTGTCTAAGCTCAGAAAAAATGTCAGTTAATGCAAAAATGTACATTTCGTTTTGCTTAAGCACATATATTGCCCGTTATAATATAAGAATCTTGGTAAAAATGAAACTTAGATTCTTTCTTCTTTTGTTCGAAGGAAGGGAGTTATTAAGCTTAAGAATCGGAGCGGAAAAGTGCGCCTCGTATTGAAAACTAGTGGTTATATTCTTAGAATATCTTACCCATTATATAAAAAAGATAAGAACGCTCATTTGGGATATACCTGACGGATAATATGAAAACCAAGGGACATTCTGCGATTCCGCTAAAAGGGAAACCAAGTCATTAGTATACTTTATAGAAAATGATGGCGTATAATTGGGGAAATATTAGTTCATTTTGAGTTTGCAAATACTAGTGAAGATATGTGCGGTAAATTAACCTTGAAACTTTATTTTTCAGTCATGATGATTCGTCACATTTTGCATGTCACCGCAGCATTGCAGTTTTTAGGCAATATATTGTCGTGTGTCTATGAGAACTCACGACTGGATTGCGTAGTTTATCTCGGATATGAATCTTTTCATACCGTCGGAGGTGATTCACATAAAGAAAACACAATTCAATTAGGTAAAGCCCATTAAATAATAATCCATAATATGAAATGCAGTTTGGCTTACAAGTCGAAGAGCTGAGCGGCTAAAGGGCTTCAGGTGACGAAGTGACGAATAACTAACTGCCCCAAATTTACGTATACAACATGCTCTTGGAGCTACCCGCGAATAACTAATCTTAACTTAAATAGCTGTTTCAAATAATATTAAAAATACTGAAATTCTATCAGCCAATGCACTACTTAATTTGAGTAATTTTGTAAACAGTCACGCATAACTTACAAAATAGATTGAATTCGCTAAATTTTCTCGGATTTCATTCATTGCTCTTTAGAAATTAATAAAAAAAAGTAGTTCTGCTCTAATTTCTGTTAACTTTCATCATTAGATTTGTTAATTGCTTGCATGCCCAGTTATGGTAAACGTTAAGAATCTAGAAATAATCTTAGTCATTCATTTTTATGCTCAGTCGGATTACATACATTTTTTTGCGTCATGAAAGCGACCTATGTAGTCATCTTTAGTGTTGGGTCGTATCACCTATTTTTTGGTCGAAAATGTTCGTTCTCATGCACTTTTGTGTCGGTGCATGCTATAAATCTTAGGATTTTTCCTCTGCAGTGTCGCTAAAAAGGAGTCGCTTAAAAAATACACTCTAAAGGCTTGCTTCGCCCTTTCGTCTTGAGCGCCCATCTCCCTATCTGTAACATCAAGCCGCTCGAAAGCACATTGCAAAACGTTCTCCTCTCGGTCAAATCGTATTTTTACGTCATCTTTTTTTTTACTGCCCACTCCCAATTCCATGTCCCCGCCCATTCGCGCGATTTTCTGTCTCTTTTTTTTGCCTTCATGCCCCTCGCACAGACCTGTGGCCTGCGAGAACTTCAGAGGGTAGCGTATTTATCGAACCCTGAGGTGGTGCAGATGAGTAATATGAGAAACGCTGTGTGCGCATTGCGCTATTTTTCTACACGCGTCCGCAAAATAAGTGAGCATTTACGCAAGGGACTACACCCTCCAATGCCTCATAACCCGTCATCGTGTTGCCCTTGGGCTAGAAGAGTGATCTGTTGTTTTTTTTTGGTCCAAAATCCTCTTTGTCATACTTAACTTCCTTATTTATATCCCCTTTTTGTTTTTGTTATTTTTTTACGAGCGATAGTCCCAGTGGAAATATATGTTACCAATTTGATCCCGGCCATAAGTAACGTTTTTCGCATGGCACTTAGGTTACGAGTGGAAGGCCCTCTCCCATTTGGGTCGTTGAGATGGCTCTGGCCCTTTTCCCTCGTTCTCTTGTTTATCAGCGTAACGGATATTGCGCGCAAATTGATCTTGCTTTGAGAGGGATGTTGCTTCTTTTTTTAAATGGACCTGGATAACTTTTTTCTGCTATTTTATCGTTATGGCTGCTTGCTTTTAGCCTGAGAATTTTTCTTGCCCTTTAAGCTCTTAAACCTGGATGGAATCATTGGCGTATGTAGTCCCTCCTCTCCTATAAGCTTGGTACGCACGACTTCTTACTTATAGTTCCGCCTCTCTTAAGTCGCAAAATTAGAGTCGCATCACATTATGCGTATAATGCCAATACCTACTTTGTGGAAGAGCGGACTATATGCATCCTTTTGATTGAAAACTATTGCTAATTATTTTAGATATTTCTACAAGGTTAGAGTGAAACCGGAAAACCGTACACCGGTGTGGAGTCTCACGTCTCTGTCCTTAGGTAACTACGGTAAAATTGACTCAAAGCATTTACATATAAGTTGTATTACGTGAATGTAGTGGAGGATGGATAGTAGGTCTCTGATATTTTCGCTCATTGTTACTATTTTATATTTTTAAGTCACGAAGTCGTAAGAGGAAAGTTTATCTGACCAATAACAATGCTTTCAACTCACCTCAAGACTCCATATTCGTAAGTTTTGCTCCGTACTGTTAGCTAACATATTTCTCCCGCTTTTCGTGGCATCAATCAATGGAGGCCCTCGCTTGATTGTCGTGGAGAAAAAGCGCTATTCGAATTGTATCCCTTAATTTCGTTCAAATTTTGGTTTTTTACATTTAAGTTTGTGTGTGTATGCTTCAGTTGCGAATCTTGCTTTTCAGTAGTGAGTATTTAATCAATGCTAGCTTCATAATGGATCGTTATCTCGCATTATTTTACCCGTTAATGTACTTTATCATTTACATCCTCTGTGTATTTTACAAGTCACTCAAAGATGTTTGGAAAAGATTGCTTTATTTAACTTGATGTGGCATATGCCTTTGTTATGGTTGCTACCATAGAAACATGCGTATAATTGTGGCATATGTTACCTCTCTTAAACCATTCACCAATCGAATTATTCATCCCGTTTCAGATCTTTTGAGACATATTGTGATACACATCCCGTGCCTAAAGGCTTAGTCACTTATTACTTTAAAACGTACCAGGTAATGTGTAAATGCATAACCGCGATAATGAACGCCAAAATGCACCGTGTTTACTCCCAAATCGTACGTCTGCATGAACAGAAAATAGAACCTGTACTTACTTGGTTCATGCATTCGTAAATGTTCCGTTCCTGTTCACCAATAGTGTCCATGCATTTAGACAATTACTCGTACAGGTTATTGTACCCTGCAACCGTCTTGAGAAAACTCTTAAACCTCTTGACTACCAACTTCTAGTACTTGTCTGCTTCGATGCTGTTTCTATTGCAACTACCGACATTTTCTCTTCGATCGCCTGAGGAAGGGAGGCTGAGGTAACACAAAACCCCTTTCCTTGCTCTTATTGCGTGCGTGGGCAACGTTTCGTTTTGAATACGGAATGGGGGAGCCGTTGGAATCTTAAATATGGAAAAAAATTTCTCCTATCATGTTTCTGTTTTGTGGACGGAAACGGGAAATCGTGCGGACAAATCGGTTTGAAACGGAAATCATAAAAACGATCCCTCTCCGTGTTGGTTTAGCAAGGAAGTAAATTTCTTTGAAATGGTTAGAAATCTACCTGTTGACCTGAATGCCAAAAGGCCGAGTATCTTGTGGCGGCAATTGTTTATGTATTTCGAATTATACTGTTGCTACACCAGTGCTTTCACGGTATTTCGTTCGGAAGTTTTTCCGTACTGATATGTTTACCAAATAAAATTAACTCTTTATGTTTTGTATTCACTCCTATGACGTAATGGATCCAATTTTTTTGTCAGAGAATCTTGATTTTCATGAGTTGCTTTTTTTATGACTTAATTTTTTTTCTATTTTTCCTTGTTTGCCTAAGCTTAGATTTCTCACAAATGGCCTTCGTAGATCATGTATTCAAGTAATTTGGCGGGTTATCTACTTGCAAAATCATCGGATTGGGACTGATATCTTTACACTGGCACCCTGTTGCTAAACTTAATACATTTTTCATAGTGTTACAATGCGGATGAAGTTAGTTTTCTAGATACGTAAATAATTCAAAATGTAAATGACGAGAGGCTTCATTGGCACCATTGTGAATGGGAAACGTTTGAGTATGAAAACATTTATGGTCTTATTAAGTCACTCAAGCATGCTAAAATCAAAACAGGGTACGTATGCTTGTAATTTATAAAGCTGAAGGGAATTAAAGAAATATTCCCGGATGAAAGTATCAAGGATTATAATAATTGGTAGATCGCTTGGCATTAGCTGAGGAGGAATGGTCCGGAAGACATTTCTCAGGAATGGTAGGCAGTATGTTGTTCAGAAAATATCAAGAAGCAATGCGTATCCTTATTATCTTTCTAAACACCAGGAAGGACCGAAAAATAATATCTTACTTCTACGTTTTACCTCCAGTTGGAAAATTCTGTAAATTTTAACCGGCATACTTTTCATTAATGAGAGATGCCGTAGATTGCAAATTTTCCTTCGGAAAGGGCTATAATATTCGATGCATCCCTTAAATTCTTTCCGTCAGTATATCGACGATTGGGCATTTCTTTGATGCGCGTAAAAGATCTTCCCGGCTCTTAGGGAGCAGGAATGTGGGTCAAAGGGGATCACACATATGGGCCCCTTATGGGCTTCCGCCCATAAGGGGCCCTTGAGAGCGCTTGCACTCTGCACCACCATCCCAACCCCTCCTCTGCGCCCACTCTGCAAAGGCACAATCCGAATACTGTAGCAGTGCTAGTATTTATTCATCGGCTTCTTCGACGCAAAAATCATTTTGCACTACCTATCAGCTTCTATTATGATATACTCGGGCTTTTCATAATTTGTTTCTCATTTATTCATTCATTATAAAGGATGAGGCTGACAATTCTGTAATTCTGTAAGACAAAAAAACATGAATACTCACTGCAAAACTGGTTTGATTCTTTAAGGAAATATATTACGTTGTCAATTGCTCACTCAATGTTAGAAGACACTCTGGAGCCGTTGCTAAGTACACCAATGTGAAAAGATCACGTCATTGATACCTAGGAAGCTAAATTGCGTAAATGTAGCCGTTACTATCTTATGCTAATATTTTAATTGGAGAAAATATCCAACATCAATGTAGTGGATAGATGTAAACTCTTTCATATCTGGAAGACGTGTGTGTGGAGAAAAATCGAGGAGGTGAAGTGTTCGGAGAGGATGAGGTACGAAGATGATCCAGAAATGTTGGGTCCGTAGGGGGCATCGCTAGAGGATATAATTAGGAGAGAGAAGGTCTGGATGGAGCTAGCAGTAAGCGGTAGGGAATGCTAAAAACTGTGTTAGGTGGAAGAACGCTAAGAAATCGGGAAAGGGGATGATTTATGGATGAAATGAAAGGAAGTAGGTCTCTTTGTGAGTTAAAAAGGTAATTTCAATTTGGAATGGGAAGCAGGCGGAGTGATTCGCAACATTGTATACCTACCTTTGCCGCTGAATTGCGATGCATTGTATAGTGTAATGTCGAACAGTGTGAAAAGTAGTTGGAGTTTTATGGGATAGCATAGTTTCGTTATTTTTTGTTTTTTTTTTACCATTTCTCCAGGAATTATGTTGAGAATGTTACAAAACTGATGACATTCTTACTAATTTATGCACCTAGTTAAGGATTATGACGTCTAGGTGGTGGACCTTGCAAGATGTGAATCTATTGCTTCGTAAGTTACCCACGTAAGTGATTTCAATATATAAAGACTCTCTAGCTTACAAAATGAGGTCATGGTTCCCATATCCATAGAAATGAAGGTGTTGTTTTGGAATAAAATTTGATAAGCTATTCTTCACCACCTCCGAGAGTTACAGATGGGATGAGGTATGAGATGATACGGTAATGGTTGCAGAAGTGAGATTAATTCGTTTTTTAGTTTTCAGGCCCGTTGTGATTTCTTCCGAATTTAGGCAGGGAATTTGTAAAATTTGTTTTAGACTTATCAGGCAGTGTGCATAAATGTATTCTCACGTTAAACCAGGAAGTGGCGTATCGTGTTGACAGCTTAGAATTTGCATTGCTTACATCCTCCTGTTTTGAAAATGGTACTGAGGAAAAATAATTCTGGTTATGGAATGGTAATTGGGCTCGGTGTAATAATTGCAGTGCCAAAGCATGGACCCTGTATTATGGCTGTACCAAAGAATGAACTCGTATCGTGGTTTGTTATTCCTTTTGTGTCTGTCAGTGTGCTAGTCTAAAAAAAATCGTGCGAAATTTCGCGATTCCGCCTCCTTTGATATGAGACGAAGAAAGACCTGTGTGGGTCGGCGGGGATTTAACGGGATTCTGTGCATGAAAGAGGCGATAACCTTATTCCGAAAGGATTCTCCGTTTTTACCGCAGATAAGATCAAGAGAGAGGGGAAAAAAAGACAATGAGACGCTGAAAAGTGGGCGGGGGAGGTGTAGCAAAAGGGGGACTAAGGGGGTGGGAAGGCTACGACTCCATTCCCACTCTTAAAAAAATCCTCCCCCTCGCCGATCTTTTTGTTTTAGTTTATTTCCGCCAGCGGCGCCACGGTTCTCCGACGGCGCCCAAAGCTGATAGAAATTTCTCTTTCCTCTCCGCCCCACCACAGCTTCCTTGAATCACTTCGCGTTCTCGTTTTTCAATTCTATGTTTTGTTTGTTTTTTTTTCGCTCCATCCGTCGTCTTTTTTTTCGGAGCGGTGGGATATTTCCCTCCCCGGCACTCTATCTCTTTTGTGCGTTTAGCGGATTTATGGACCGGCAGCGTGCGTTCTTCTCCCTCGTTTTCTCTCCGGCAAGGATTCGAATAAAGAATCCCGAATTTCGGGGCCGATTTTAGTTTCTTCTGTTTTTTTTCTTTTAAGGATGCCCTGGTGGCGGTCTGCGGATCACCCTTCCCCCCTTAGATCCGTAAGATTTCTCAATGCGGAGCAAATTAAGCAATCTCTCGCGTAAGGCTTTTTTTGTTTTTCGGAGGTGTCCCGGAAGGAAGAAGAAAGCTTTGAGAAAGAAATAGAGCTCTCGTAATAAATACCGAATTAATAGATTGAATCTAAAAATGTTATTTTGTGCGTCTTGATTTTGATTCCATCTGGTTTGAATAGGCTGCCCCCAAATGTTCGAACAGGAAGTTTACTTTCCAGAAATTGTTTTCTTTCGAGCCTGCTTTAAATAATCTGTTATAGAGCTGTTCTTCCTCTTTTTGTGCATATGATACCACTCCAGCTATTTTATGAATCATGTTACTCTGATTACGGTAATAGAAATTCTATACATGCGACTTTGGGTTAGATTGAGCAAATCAGTTGATTTTTAACCGTGTTTTTCATATTATCTTTTTACAATCAGATAAACAGAGCAACTGCATACAAAGTCACTTGTTTCATGCAATTCTTACCGTCAGTGTATTTCTTGCATTTGATGTTTTATATCGCATATAAATACCGAATTCAAAATTAATTATCTTAGTATATTTTGCTGGAGGCCTTCCTCGCGCTCTCTACCTTGTAGGACACTCCTTCTATGCGTTTACTCTTCTCATCCAATCTATGTGTCTGACTTTATCTACTTGCTCCTTAGTTTCTCCTCTGCTTACGAACTCAATCTTTTATTGTCCCTCCACACATCTTGGGTTCTCATGAGCAATTTTTTTCTTTATTTGAAAACAACTCTCAAAGTTTTCTCATCAGCAACAGAATCATATTATATTCACTTTTGTTTTTCCCCAAACCATCACTGCTAACACACCCGACACATGAGCTGAAATTTCTAACATTTCACTCAATCGCTATCCATGCCACGGCTCATAATATAATTCCTCGGAAGTTTTGGACTGATCAATAATAATCGATGAAACAATATAGTGTATGCATTGATTCTATGAAAATAATTTCCTGGATACCTAATTTGTAAATTTTATTCATTCTGCACTTATTTGACACTTCATTTTGTGCCGAGTGTTGGCATTACTCCTGCGAAGAAATGCGCTTGCATAAATTGATACTTAGCCTTCTGATTTACTAGGTAAAGTCCTGCATAGAAATTTTATGTGATTTCTTCTTCAGGGATGATTGTGGATTTCAAACTTAGCGTCTTCGTCACTTTATTTATTTCTCATCATTTTTTGCTGTGAATTGTTTTACTCATTTTTACATATTTCTGGTCACACTTACAAAATATGGAAGCATTAAGAGTCTTCGCACTGTGCACCGTAGTCATTTGGTCCCCGCACGTCTTGCGTCCAAAGAGCGCTAGTGCTCATTCTAATTCGCGGCCCGTCGCGTCCTCAACCGCCGCGATTTGGATGCTGCTCCTTTGCCGACTGCGAAGCCTTTTCTCTCCATCACGACCGCTGTCGTCTCGCTAAAGGCAGCATTTGGGTGAATCCGATTACACATGTGGTGGAAAGTAATCGAAGCTCTCCTCGTGTGTAGTTGTGGAAAGTCCTATTCATGCAAACGTAGAACTGCAACTCTAGGATTGATGTATTGCAGGCTTCTATCTCTTCTAATCCCATCCCAGTTCCCTAGCTTCCCAACAGTTATTCTATTCCGTATTACTTACCTTTAAGATGTGATTCTTGGTATTTCTATATTTCCCTCTATTTTTCCCTTGCTTCCTTTGAAATGGCCCTTCTACCCTGTTTTTTTCCTTCGCCGTTACTCAGTACCATTTGTATTCTTCTATTTACCTCTTCTTTCTGACTACTCCGTCCAATTTATTATCTGCACCCTCCTGTAGCACCAGAATTTGAAATACTCTAATTATTTATTTCGGATCAGAATGTTCTTTATTCAATTGCCTTTTTTCATTAAATTTCGTGTTCAGATCGAAATCAAGCATCAAATGGTGTCTGCTAAGTTTTACTTTCTTGTTGCGAATATTAATTTTATACTCTCCTAAATTTCAACGAAAACATTATAGTTCTTTGAAATATACAGACCTCTTTCATTCCATATTTTTTTTGTATTTTTGAGGGGTTATACATGATAAAAGCTCCATGTATAGTTGCAAGGCTGATTTAGCAAAAGCTTCGCTTTGTTTGTTATCCCTCTTTCAGCAAGGCCGTCATCATGCATATTTCCTGCGTTGCCGTTGAAATATACCTCCTCATTATTGTGTTATTTTAATGTTTTTTATTGTGTTTATTTGCAGTTTGAATGCATGTCTTTATTTCTCTAATGTAGTTTGGTTTAAAATTGTAAAAGTAACAACGTGTTGGGTGACATAATTGTCCGTACCTGATTAATGCCTGCTTGTGAAGAAACGGGTTCAAAAGTGGTTTTTATGTATTCTGACCAAAGCCTGAGAAATTTTGTTTTGGAAATTGTTGCGAGCTTAAACTGTTATCGTGGGCGGATTTTGTCGTTTAGACCTTAATTGCAGTGGCGTACTCTGGGGTGAATGAGGGGATAGATCCCCCCTCAAAGCCTCAGAAAATTTTATAGTATACTAATGTTTTCCTTGCTGTGAATATTTCCCGCAGAATTATGAGTGAAACCCAAATGTTTAGTGCCAAAATACTGTCAAATGTATTTCCAGTCATGTGAGTGTAAAAAAAAAAAATTCCGGTTGCCTGGAGGCGGGGTCGCCCCCCATACCCTCCCCCCCCCCCCCCCCCCCAAAAAAGCATATTCATAGTTACGCCACTGCTTGCATGTGTGTGTTGATTTCCGGGAAAAGGGTTGTTGCGATGACTTAAGAGTGCCACTTAAAAGACATTTCAAGTGTAGCATGCGTTTTGTCGAAAGTTGCGTGACTGTAGCCCGTCGTCGAGGGTTGTAGTTGTTAGGTTGGCTGGGTTCCTCTTTCTTCTCCTTTATCCAACAACCGTTGTATTCTTTCAATTCTACCAAATCTGCATGATGACATAAATGGATTTAGTTGAGCCTTAAGTTTTTTTATTATTATGTACTTATTTCTCCATAGAAACCCACTCAAACGCTGTGATCTAATTTAATAAGCCATTTCTATAGCTAATCAATAATGCGTGCGAAGTAGAGAGTTGATTCTTTAGCATTCTCCTTGGATGAAACTAAAAGAAATAAGGCGTAGAGTGGCTGTATTTCTATATAATCCTGCCATGCCAAAAGCATTATGAAGTTTACCTCGGGGATATAAACATTTTACTGTCGTTTATAATCGCCGATTGCCTCTGCCACCGAGCGTCATGGATAATCAACGCAGCTGGTGATAGGTGACCTGTCTGTGGTGGTCTGTCGGTCAGGGGAGTTCGTAAAATACATATGTAAAAGTAAGGAAATTCCAAATCTGGGTTTAAGATGCAATATTTTTATTACAGGTATTATGTATTCTCTTATTTGTTATTCTCTGTTTAATATATTACATTTTTTCATTCCATCCTCATTCAGAATGTTTTAGTTGAGGTATTAATTTAGATTCGCGTTCGGCGGTGGTATGATGACGGCACGTCGCAGGGGGGTCGCCTGTATTCGTATGAAATACACTCCAAATAAGTGAAGAAGACGCGCGACCCCTCCGTGACATGACATCATCGCCGAAAGGGAATCGAATCCTTCACTTTTCTCCTAGCCCCCGATGGGTAAACAACCTTTCTCTTTCCAGTAGGTGATTAACAAGCTAAACGAAAAATGGCTCTCTGAGATAATTTTTTCTACCTCTAATTTGCATCCGAATTTTCCTGTCTTCAGAAATTTTCTCTCTTGGTATGGTATTTGGAGAAGGGGACCGACAACTATGGCCATTTGTGCCATGAGGGAACGGTATGGAAGGAAAAGTGGAGAGAAATCCGGCGTTGGCATTTGCTTGCTCTTAACGAAAGATGCCAACGGGACCACGGCTTAACGTCCTATTCCACGTACGGAGCGCTGTACCTGTGTGTCCCCACACAGCGCTCCATCCGGAATTGAAAAGCACATCATAAGTTTCCGCCACAGCTGGGATTTGAACCCGGGCTCATGGGGTGGGAAGCCAGGACGCTACCCACTGCACCAACCTGCTAACCCTTTTCTCTCGTTTAGCTGGCATAAGATGTGGTCATCGCCACTGAGCTATCCTACCTCAACTACCAGATCGAGAACCACGTCGTACAGCAATGGCCATTTGATCCATGAGGGTAGGGAAGAAAAGGAGTGGAACTGGGCGTCGGCATCATCCTGCACTGAAGGAACACGTTAGCGGAACCATGGCTTAACGCTCTATCCCTCGGAGGGAGCCCTATACCCGAAGTGCCCCCAACGCAGCACTCCAGTAGGGATCGAAAAGTCTATCATAAGTTACCGCTACCGCCGGGATTTGAACCCGGACTCACGGGGTGGAAACCAACACTCTTGCCACCCCACCGACCCTGCTATCCATTTCCCATCGTTCATCTGGCATAAGATGTAATCATCGCCACTAAGCTATCCTACCTCAACCACCATATCCCGAACCTCGGCGTTAGGTTTGGATTTATCTTCGACCGAAGAGGGTGGAGTTTCCTCCGGGACCGTATCGGAAGTGGGGGAATTGTGACTTTTTTTAAACGGTCTGGGTGGAGGGAAGGGTACGGATTGGGGCGTTCGGGATGATTTACATTCCTCCCGAGTGATGGGGAAGGGGAACAGACCGGAGCGGGAGAGGAATGAAGATTTTGAGATCCATGGGCTCCCTACGAATGGATTTGGGTTATCGGGCGCAGTTGAGGATGGAGGGGGCTCCGAGGAAGTGGTTCATGCATACGATATCATTCTAGAGGCGCTGCTGTATTTTACACTCCTTTCCCCTCTTAAGGGTAGTGAATAAAGTTTTCATCTCTTTATTCTCTTTTTCCACCTGAGGGAAATCCTCCTGAAAACCACTGCATTTCCATCTGAAAACGGCTGCAGAATTTTGCAAAAAATCTATTCCTAATGCAATCCTCATTATATATTTTTCTTTCTGTCTATCTCTTAAGTCGAATCATCAAGTACCATACTGTGAAATAGGATTGGTTAATTTATTATGAATATTGTGGCGCTCATAGTTTTACGATAATGACTCTTCAGTTGCTTCATTAATCGAGTTATTGGTTGTGATGATGGTGTCTGTGAAGTTGTTTTGTGCTTTGGAAGATTATTGGTGGTTATTTTTATCGGTTCTTTCCGGTTAAAATAGGTACATATTAGAAAATCAACCTCGAAATAATAGGACTTGCTCTCTATAGTCGTTTTGTGCGTCGGCATGTCTGTCGGATTCTTTTCGTTATCAAGATACGAGATTGATTGCTGGCGACTGAAAGTACGACCCTCGGTTTGCGGCATTGTTTTAATCCTTTCATAATATGTGCTATAAAATATTGAGTTTTCCTCCATTGTGTGGAAAAAGACAGAGGAGTCAAAATGCACTCCTAGTCTCGTCCAAGAGACGTTATGAGTATGGTGGATTGCTCCAAACGTAGATAATTTCTATAAATCCCTTTTACTCTTGAAATCATGAAGAATCTGCCGATATATCCCTGAATTAGTATCTGTTTCCTAAATATCGCGAGTGATTGTCTGTCTGAATAGTTTTTTTAAGAAATTTATTAAATTCTTACTCAAATACAATAATTATTTCCGAAATATATAGTTGTAATTAAATGACCTCTCTGTAAATAAATGAATGAAGTTGTAAATAAATGATCTCTCTGTAGGGTCTGATGAAGACAATCGTTGAAGGACAAGTGGAAGGGAAAAAGGGCAAGGGACGGCCCCGAATGAGTTATATCAGACAGGTTATAAAGGATGTAAAAGAGAAGAAATATGTAGCTATGAAAAGATTAGCGGATAGGAGAGAGGAATGGAGAGCTGCGTCAAACCAATCTTAGGATTGTTGACTAATGATGATGATGAATTACTGTACTTTCGACGCAATGTTATTTCAGGCTATTTACTGTCACAACCGACTTTCAGACAAATGAGGGTATTTTTGCTGTGATTTTATGAGGATATTATTATACGTTGTATTTAGTTTTGTTCTGCGTCTTGTATAGTATATTTATCTTAATTTCTGTACCTCTTTGGTATTTGAAGTAATGTATATGTATTTTCTTTCTCTTTCTAGGTAAGGAAGCATTCTACTTCACCCGCTTAAGGGACAATTCCTCCTCACTGTTTGGAATACATTTATGGTGTGCTGTGTAAGTACGGAACCCATGTACCTTAGCAGATGAGCTTGATGAATAATTTACGCAATCATTTCTCAGATTAATTTATGTATGTAAGTGTTCATATGAAAGGAAACAGTTTTTAAATGAGATAATTTTTAGGGGAATTCCCATTTTATTTGAACTACATAACTCATTTCCAACTGCTATACTGTGAAGGAAATGACACACTACCCGCGCGTAAACTTCGTTAGAGTCACGTGTTAGAATGATTTCATGTGGTGATGAAGGAACCAGTCCAAATCTTTATAAAATCTTCGTTCCAATAAAACATAATTAAACTTTTGATGAGGTTTTAAGGCATTCTACTCCCCTGTTCGGCGTTCGATGCGAATGAAAAGTAATCGATTACCTCATTCAGCGAAAACCGCGCCCCGTTCATTGTTATCCGCCTCGGGGTAAAAATCCGCCGCCAGGGTGACCCGTGGAGGGCCCTCGTGATATCCAATTGGGGTCGAGGGCCCGTTTCGCAAGTGGCCTCTTGCTCCCCAAGAAGAGATCCACCCTCTCTGCTGGGATTATATGTAAGGCTTGACGTGAAGCACTGGGAGCAAGCAGCCGTATCGACCGTTGTGTGTCCCTGTTGATCGCCGGCGAATCGCTTCAAGTGCCACTCTGCTACTGACCCACCATGTGACCCCTCCTTCCCAACCCAAGTAGCCCACTGTCCGCCAACGTCTTCAGCGACCCGTCTTTCATCATGAATACGTCGTCTTCGGAGTCAACGTTTGCTTAAGCTCTAATTGGTTGACCACGGACCAAGGATTTTATTGGAACCGTCTAAATTTCTCTGGACCGATCCCTGCGGCTTGAGCGGTTCTCTACTTCTCTAGGAATAGTAACTTTCAGGTTTCATTAGTGGCAGCTCGAGCTGCCGCTACTTCCTTAACTTTGTGGAGTCGGTCGTGCTTGTCAAGTTCAGAAATCCGTGCCATAAATGCCTTCCAAATGCTATCTATCACCTTTGAGGAATCAGTTTAAAAAGTCTGGAAGACCCAATTACCGTCTAGTGGGGTATAACCTTGTGAAGTGCAATTATTTCTAATTGAAATCGGGTTGATGTGGTGGTTGGGTTAATGAATCCGAAGCTGGGTTTCTCTCCCCTCTTCCATCCCTACCCTTCCCTTTGGCGCAAATGGCCTCTGCTGTCGTTCTCCACCTCCAAATAGTTTACCACGAGAGATAGTTTCCGCAGATAGGAAATTCCGAATGCCTTTTAAAGCTGGAAAAAATAACTTTCTAAAGGCTGCCCCTAAACCATTGACCCACGGAGACCTCTACACGACAACGTATGAGGGCTCAGGTGAGCCCTTCGAGGATACAATAGGAACGAAACCCTTGGGTCGGGTTCGCGGGATACACTCCTGGGGCAGGGACCATAAGCGATTAGCTTTTCTCCTCTGCCACCACAAGGGGAAGGACGGGAAGGAACAAGGAAAGGAGGCGCCGCCGCGATAGGAGCCCGACGACGCCTCCAGGGAAAGGACGGGGAAGGAAGGAAGGGACGAGGAATCCTGCACCGTCACAAAGGCGGGCAGGTCCTACTACTAACGAAACCATGCTTACGCAATTAATATGCTACCAATTTTAGTAGATTTTCCTATGAGGAAGAAAAATCTATCGATCAAATCGGTAGATCCCTTCGAGGATACAACGCACATGGGCCGGGAACCAAGCCAGTGTCTTATACGCCCGATCACCATGTTAGGGGGAGGAGAGGAAGGGAAAAGGAAAGAGGCGCCGCCGCGATAGGAGCCCGACGACGCCTCTGGGAGAGGAAAGGTGCGGAAGGAACGGGTGAGGGAAAAACACCTCAACGCTATAGAAGCGAAGAGGGCCCTACTATAAGCGAAACTAGGCAAAGCCATTAATGCGCCTACGATTTTGGTGAATTTTCCTATAAATGAGAAAAATCCATCAATCAAATCGTTGGATACCTCTACACGACAATAAGACTTGCAATGCTGCATTTTTTGGTAAGAAGGTTTCCCTTGGTTCTCATGATCAGTAGACACGAAAGAGTTTCTAGATAGGCCGCCCAATATAATTCTCTTTGGACACAAATGCTGACGGGATGAAAATGGGGTCCTTCTGAATTGACAATGCATAATTTAAATTCATTTTGTCACTTTCCATTACTGATCGTTTATATCTTCCTATAATATCTGGGTATAATAAAATTTTCCTCATTCCATTGTTACCCTATATTTCGTTTTGTGTAATGATCAGAATCGTTTGTAGTGGAATGACTTTTTTTCATAATCAAGGAAAGACTTCATGACTTCGAAGATGTAGCCGATGAGGATCGCCCAATGTCCATCCAGGTCTTCAACGAACCGCGTCGCCTTCAAAGCCGACGTTTGGTTACGTCTCCGTTGGGTGACCACGGTCCGGGATTGTAATGGAACCGCCTCGCCTCCTCGAACTCGGGGATCGGTGTAATTGCCTTGGCCCTGCGGTAAAGTTAAGGGAAAGGCTGGGTGCATTTGCTGCAGAATAAAATAAAATTACTTTGTTCTATTCCACACTTTATTTTAAATAGCACGACCCGGGTTTCAGCATCTAATGCTATCATCAGGATGGCATTCTGAATGCTATCGTCAGGATGGCAAGGGCCTGATGATAACATTAGATGCTGAAACCCGGGTCGTTCTATTTAAATTAAAGTGTGGAATTGAACAAAGTAATTTTATTTTATTCTATGATGAAGAAATTCCGCAAAGCAACGCCTGAGACCGTGCCTTATACATTTGATTACCCTTAAGATTTAAAAATAAGGAGGGATATCTTCCAAAAGTATTGTAGTTGTTGCCCGGTCAAATTAGCCCAAAAAATAGGGGTGCCCTTGCATAAATTGCCAACAAGCTGAAAATTTGCATGAACCTCAAGGATACCGCTCTAATGAAATCCTGAAAAGTCCCCATCGATCCCGTTTGTGCAAAAATTTTTATTCAAGGTCAAAGGTCACAAAAATGATTTTATTTTTGCATTTTTTGGCCAAACTGTTAGTTTTATGATAAAAATTGCTCAGATCAAAATTATAAATCAGAAAATTATCTACAAAATTGTCATTACACTTTTTTCTCTAAGATTTTAGGCTTCTGAGAAAAAGCCATTCGAATGTAGGCTGGAGCTGTATTCTCCGTAATATGCATGACTTTATTGTTGCGCTCGCATTGGACGCGTAACTCGCATATTGGTTTCTAGCTCTCACCTGTCCATCCGCCAACGATCGGGACAGAGGGTTTAGTTTTAAATATTCCCTCTTAGTGAAAACATGTGGTCATTGCTAGAATTATAAGTTAAAGTTTGTGCTATATTTAGTACTTAGCATCTTTCGGGCATGACTTCATCTGCAAAATAACCTTTGCCTGCAAGTGAAATTGCTACTGCTGACCGTTGCTCAAAGACGTTTATTGATGCAAGTGCTGAAAGAAGTAATGAATTCGTTAACAACCAAAAAAAGCAAAAATCAGTGGCAAAACATGTGCAATGTTGTAAAAACTACATTTGGAGTAGTAGTATTGCTTCAGTGGAAAGACCTCATGAAGCGGATCAAGCCAGTACATCGAAAGTAAGTCCTCCTCGTACAATAGTACACGTAGTTGACTCAGCTTTTTGTTTTAAAAATCATTCCTTCTTTTGCGGCGATGAACGAGATGAAGAATAGAAAGGAAACGAGATGTGAGGTATTGACTTAGAATTTGTAAAGTTACTACACTTTCATTCAAAGAATCTTTTCTGTATATAGCTCATAATAATTCGTTCTGATAATAATTTAAAAATATTGTCGTTCGCAAAAGGTTGAAGCATAATTTAGTAGCTGCTGAAGTAAGTTATAGTCATGGTTGTAGTTTTTCTTTTTTAAAACCACCCGTTGGAAGTAAAACTGGTCGTCCCCGAGATGAAGCATTGAATCTGGCCATGGAAGAAATATTTGCCTACATCGAGAGTAGTGACGACTGTCAGCCTACACTGGAAGAATTAAAAGCTGTTTGCAAAAATTCATATCTTGATAATAGAAGTGTTTAGCTGCGATTAATATTAAATATGGAAATATATAAGGTTCATGCAAATTTTCAGCCTGATGGCAATTTATGCAAGGGTCAATGTCTATTTTGACCGGGCTATTGGGCGACGCATCAATTTTGCTTTCGCTACCTGGACGTCTTTTGATTTTAGAGGGAATAGTTGATTTTGCGGAGCAGAATGAATTGTTGTACTGTATTCTTACAGGAAACCTTCCCTTCGGCCCTTCAGCTTATGACCTAATTTCCCGAAAACCATTCTAGTCTTTGACCATTGGTATACCGTGGCTTCTTCAGGAATGAGTATTTTGATTAGTATGGTAGGGTCTCGTATGAGATAAGTATGAGACTTCATTATTACGGATTTATCAATGCATAGTTATAGTTATCATTTTTAGGAATAGTCTGACTGAAGTGATCTTTTCAATGGTTCTGAATTAATATGTAAGATTTTCTATATATCTACGCTGAAATTTCGGAAGAACACGAAAGTCATTAATTCGTTTGTGAAAACAAAATTGCAAAATTTTGTTTTTATTCAACTTGGTTTCAAAGAGGCCTCAATGTCGCATATGAGTAATATATACTTCACTGAAGTATGCCTGAAGCTTTCTATCATTCCCTTATTTATTCATTCAAGTGAATTTTCACATACAGCCGTGACGCCAATTTACATTTAATTGTTTTTAACAATAACATGAATTATGCACAAGACAATAGCAATATAAAAACTAAGAAAGAATTATCCAGTAGGGAAATAATCGTATAGTAATACACATTCAAGATTTCAAAAATGCTCTAATAAATCACAATTTGCACGAAGTAGCGCTAAAAACACAATTCCGACTGTGGCCTGCCGCCCATAATGTCGCAGATTAGTCTTTGCCTCACTCGCTCTCACAGAAATCTTAAGCCCACCCCTTCCGCTTTCCTTATGCCTTTGTTAAATCCCAAGTTACCCTACCGTATGTGCACCCTTGTAGCGCGGTCTTATTATGCCATAGGAGTCTCCTTTTTCTGCCGATTGCAATCTGGCGCAAGGGCTTTTAAATACCTACTCTTTCTCCGTAGGGTGGCGCCCTCTCTACGCTAATACAATTCCCTCTTTCTCTGTCGCCTCTTTGCTCTTTTCATCTGGGCCTCAAATCCCGCACCCAAATGGGTAAGCCGCTCTCCCAAATGCTCGAATTTTAATCCCCGTTCCCGCGTACGACCAGGATGTCCCGTACTTTCAGAAGTTCCCATTACTGCAGCATCGCCGCTCTGCAGACGGTACTTAACTGCTAGATTTTCGATACAATTCTCATTTTGGAAAGGGGCATTTAGCACCCTTAGACTTGGTGGATCTTTAGGTTCTCGAGTAAGGGGTATGAATAGGCGTGAAAGAACTAAGATTATTCCCCACAGCTTTCGGTAGCTTCGGCAATGATGTACGTGCATGTACTTGAATGTGCATATTGGCATTTCCGCATATGACGGGTTTTGAATGTAATTCAATGTGGTTGGTATGATTGTTGTTGTTATTATTATTATTCTTCTTTCCTTGAAATGAAAAGTTTTCAGAAATGTTTGCTTCGAAGTCATCCTCAGTGCCCAACCTGCTGTATGAAGAATGGATTAAGGGGGTTTTCTATGTGTCGCATTATTACATACCTATTTTCACGCCGGTGTTTCACCGATAGACAGTTCCACCTCAGCGTGATTTTTTTCACGATTTACTTCTATTCAGAAGGTATTTCACAGCTTGAATAAGAGTGGCTCATGAAAAATTGTGTCTTTGACGTACAATTCCAGATTGGAGTTAATTAGCTGTGGATTGTTTACTTTCAAAAGAAAGGTTTATTTTTCACGAAAGAAACGAATTTTTCTATGTTAGGGTATTGCGTAAATCAGTGCACATTTTGGCTAGATTTGCCTCCTTTAATTTGGTGACCAGGAAGCGGCATATTCTGATGATATGATGATTCTCATACCACTGATAATTCTATCACTAAAAGTCATCACTCTTTTTATCACACTTCTTCGTTTCCCATTCTCCTATTCTCAGTTTTTTTCCATTGCAGCTGGATAAATCACTTATCACTCGTAAAGTATCCTTGCTTTTTAAAATCACTTGCCTCGACTGATCTCAAACTTGTGGGCGAATTTGTCGAGGACAACTCAAGAAATCCGTTTGGCAAATTGGGAAGTGGTTCTGATTTCATCTTTACCTTTAATCTTCTCTGTGAGATCAACGACGATGCAGTTGATTGATTTACATCTACATCTACATAATACCCCGCGAGCCGCCTAAAAGGCGTGTGGCAGGGGGTGTTAGGACACCAGCCATTTACAACTAAAAAAAAAGCGGAGCGTTTTCTCATTTTCTCAAAGAATTTTATTTTTTGACATGTCACCCTTCTCAAATACCATTTAGCCATAATTAGGTAACTTATTTTTCTAAATATCGATACATCCACTCCACAAACGCTCAACAACCGCCCACCGAATCAAATCCGCTCCTCTAGGAGCCCAGCAATACGAAACTTGGAGAATTGGAGGTGAGCGTTTATGCTTCGGGTACTGCCAGCTGAGCGCATTCGTATCGTTGGGCTACTAGATGAGCGGATTTGATTCTGTGGGCGATTGTTGAGATCTCCCGAAAGATTTCGTTTATTATCAATGAAAACTCTCCTTAGTCGAAGTTACGAATCGTTATAATTTACTCATAAGTTAGTTACAAAACCGAACAGTTTATTGTGCAGTTCATGTATTATTGACTGCTCTTCTGGCACAACTTTTGTCTTCTCTCGATTTCGATGCTTTTCCTTTAAAGCCTGCAGCTCCTACACCTCTTCGCTTTCGTAATAATCCCCGTGGCATATTCACCAGCTTTGCATGTCTACGTGTGCGTTTGGCATCTGGGAGAGAGATTTCCCTCGTACCCTTCAACGTCTTTAGGTCATTTCACTTCCATACCGACTGCCTCCCTCCGCCTGAGAAATGCCTTTCGTCATTCATGCTCTCCTGCTTCCTTTCGAGAGTAAGACATCCATTGTCCCCCAGTCCCATTCCTTCTATCCCTTCTTATCCCCGCTCCAAAATCATCTCCTCTCGTTCCTTCGGATCCACACTCAGCGGATTTCGCTGCTCAAGTGTACCACTCAAGCGTTGGAGGTTTTCTTTGTTTCCTACGCGGCTGGCCATTTTCCAATTCCTAAGCTGAAACAATCTCATTTCATGCTTTCTGAATTTATTGTGTGATGAATACTCGTATCCAGCACAGTAAGTTATCGGTAATAGATGGGAAAACGCAATTCGTAGGAAATGACCGGGATATGGCTATTAGAGGAAGTAATGAGACCTGATTCATTTTCTTCCATTTCCTCGCCATTTTGACTCTTCCAACATTATGCTAATGAGTTATTATTAACGCTACAATTTTAAGAACTTTGTAGTGTCGAGTTCGTTCTTGAGGTTCGAATGCATGTAACGTGCAATCGGTATCAATGTTTTCGTCTTAAGAATGTTTTAGTTACATAACAGCTTCCCTTTTATAGATCAAATATGAAAAAATCTAATTAGCCACAACAAGTTAATTGCTAATTAGTTGTGTATTTGTTAGAGAAATTAGTTTTAGCAGTTCAAAGTGCTTATGCTATGAAATTCTTTTCTTAGGTCTCTTAAATACTGAGGCACATGCGTGTGAATTTCACGTATTCAGGGAAGGTGGGGCCAGATCCTGTCCGTGGCCTACCTCACACCGCGTGGAGCGTATTCAAAGCTTCCCATGGAGTTCAATCTGTGACCCTCCGATCGGTAGATTATTGCTGTACGCACGTAATGCTTCACGTTCCCTTTTCAATGCCGAACGAAACACCCCCTAAGTTAGTGATTCAACCGCAAGGATTACTTGAATAGGTGAGAGTACAGCTCCTTCGGAAGGTCTCTTGTTTTAACGTTGGTATCCAGACCATATTCTTCAATATCTTATTTTGTTGGAGTGGCGCAACTACTTAATATGGTGCTTTTTTCATTATTATTTGTGAAAAATCCTAAGGTCGGTTTGTTCGTACCTCCTTTTTCAATGCTTAATTAATCGACAAATCCTTTCACTATGGGCTTATTCACCAAAATATCCTTCATTTATTAATTGTGATAGAGTTTGAAAAATAAAAATTACCCATATTTTTACGTTTTTCGATGCGTCTCGTGCTTCTCGAGCTCTTCAAGACGAAAAGTCGCTGTCTTAACCCTTGCATAGAAAGTTGATAGCGTCAGGCCTTGCAAGCGGTTCACCGTTTCTCGGCGAGTTCTAGTCCTCGTATATCGGCCTTGCGTGTTATGTTTTTGTTTACACTCTTTTAAACGATGATATTAATTGGTTCCCTAATAACTTCAAAAGCTTATCAAAAGTGGGCGTCAACTTTTACATTCTTTTTATTTCATCTTATGAGAAAATGGCGTAATGAGTAATATTTTTTTGTGGTAACGTATCTTACCAGCTCGCTACCAAATTCTTGTAAGGATAAAGAGAGTTTTTTTTTCAGGCTTAATGTATTGGAATTCCAGCGTGTGAATGAATTTAAAATAACTGGCAATTTTCCTCAAGTACAATAACTTCATGGCAGGATTCAATACAATATCACAATTTTTGATGAATAAAAATTAGCCATAATATCCCGGCTTAACACTTTCTTAGACAATTTGATGGCTTCAGGCGTTCCAGCTGTTATCCTGAGATGGTGAAATATTTATTGAAACCCGTCTTGAAAGAAAATAATTTGTATAAAACCGCTAGTAACTTTCAATTTATTAATTATTTCAGGGAACTTCGATTTCGGGTCAGAATGAGCGACCCAATTGCGTATTCCTTGTGCCATGTCGATTTTCGGAGTTAATAACGATCACCCTAAGCACCCCCTCTCCTATCGTCGTCCCCTTTAAGATGTACTTGTGCATGCATCGCCTTCGGGTGCTTGTTCCACCTTTCCTCCCTTCCCATCCTCGACCTCTTCATATTTCTGGAGGCACGGGTCTCCATGGCAACCGTCCCAAGCCGCATCCACCGTTCTCCCTCACCACTGGCTCCCTTTATCCCCCACTCCTCTTCTGTCCTTTCTTCTTTCTCTCAATATTTTTACCACGCGTTACGCGCCCCGCCCCCGATGCCCCCCTAGCCGTCCTTTTCGGGTGTCCCTGAGCCAAGCATTCCTCCGCCTTCTCGCGACCCCTTTTCCTTCCTCCCTAGACCACTGTTTCGTTGCGCGGATAATTTCCTTGCGCATTGTACTCTCGCTGCCCGAAGGGTCTCCTTTCTATGTGATTTACTGAGGGAGGATAAATTGGCTGCATGCAAGGACCATGTATTGACTTTATTAACCTCTTCGGGGGGTATAATGAAGCCAAATTCCTTCAGCGGATAACGAGGGGTATGTATTATCCCTTTATAAATGAAAATACTTTAAGGATCGTGATGCATCCATTCTGCACAAGATATGGCACGCTCAAAGATTAATTACTTTAATCTTAAATTTTAATGTGCGGTTTTATGGTTACTTTGTACATGTCAAGTTATTTATCTTATGGTAAGAAACTGCTTCTCAAGGCTTTCCTGATCTATTTTACACGGGTGCTAAAAGAAGGAATATAATCCAAGGCATTGCTTTTAACGAAAAGTAGAAATCCTTGTATGTCTGTTTAAAATAGCATAAATAACGTTCACTTCGTTTTTCAATTAATGGAAAAATTTACAAACCTAGACTAGTGAAATGAAAAACGACGATTTTTCACATTACCGAGCCAGGTTTTCCAGCCATGGTAAAGTCGACCTGTACCAGTAAAAGCCTGTGTAGACACTATTTCACTTTTAATTATCCTAAACTGTTTTCAATTTTCTGAAATGGGATTGCTCTTATGCCTCTCATCGCTCACCACGGACTCGTGACCTGTGCTTGAAGTAAAACGGAAGACGTTATGGCGCATTATCAGGATTTGTTTTTATGGAAGAGTTTTAGATGATATGTCCCTTCTGCAGCTAGAGGAAAGTATCCTCTTTCCACTGAGGTCAGGGAAATATTTCAAGGGGATAAATTTCTGCTGTCGGCTTAAGAGCGATTATGTGTCGGGAGTGTTTAATGCTCTTTCCCGTCCCCGCGTGATACTTCTGGAAGTTTATTCGAATCGGGGTCTTTTGGGAACTGAAAGTGCTGTGTCGCCTGTTACATTAATCTACACTGTCCGTTCCGTTGATTCCGTGAGAATCCTAGCTCGAACAGTTGAATTTTCCTTCATGTTGTTCAAAGAGTCGAATCGTTGGCGCGTTGTATTTAGGCGTGCTCTCCCACCTCGGCTTGCAATTTATTGTAGTTAGATTTCAAATAGTGTGCAGTCATTGGGCTCTTTCATTTTAGGCTTTCCCTATCGTAATCCCTTCCATCGTTGATCAATGGCTGAGAATATTCTTCTTTTTTGTACTTCTGGATTTTGGCAATATCTCGCATACCAATATTACGTATTTGAGAATGGTTCAAAATGAGACGTAGAATAGAATATTTTTAGAATGCTCTAGGTAAAACCTATGAGAGCAAAAAATAGAAAATACAGGAAATGTTCTACTCTTAATAAAAGGCATTTTGACCAAAATAAGGCATTATGGAGATTATTGCTAGGCTATCAAGTAGTAGATATTTATACAAAAAATGTAAAATATTCAATACTAATAACACAAAAATATAAGTTTTAATTTAGACAGTAATGAACACACACATACATATACACATTTCTGTAGAGAGTTTTGATAACATCACAACTTTAAGATGATAACTCTAATGAGTTAAGATAAGACTCGTATAAGATTATTCAATTCAGTATATAATTCGAATACTTCCATTGAAACACTCAAAATACACGAATAAGCTGGAAATGCTTTCGAATTCTTTTTTTTTTGTTTGTTAGTTTAATTGTGCCCTTAGTTACCGATAATATTTCTCTCCGTTTATTTTGGGAGATACCACTTGACATTCTCACTAAACCATTGCCGGAAGTGTTACTCTGTGCATTTGAATTTTCTCTCTGGTTCAAAAAAATATTCATGTCGTGGGAACTATTGATTTAATTTTTATTTAATTTCTTTTAAGACGTAAATAATATGCTTGGAAATATGTTAGCTGTAATAGATGTGTATTACTTTCTCAAACCTCAAAAAACGAGTCTGTTTTCGTGAGCAGATTTAATCTGTTGGATCGTACCGAATCAATTAAAATGTAGTAGTTGTTTCCTTATTTATTATTTACATTTTATTATCATAGCGCATGGTCACACAGCATCGTTACCATTTTTATAGTTCATGTGGATTTTAATCGTTGAATCGTGATGTAGTAGGCAGTTTTGTAACTGAAAATTAACTATCCGATCATTTTCTTTGAAATAAGACTCGTCGATTGGACATTTCGAGCACTTTAAAAACTGTAAAATACGATTTTTTTGGAAAAGAAGCTCAGAAATTTTCGATATAATATTTACACGAAGGTCTTCGCGTTCTTCGCCAAATTATCAATTGCTGACGTTTCGATACTCGACTCCGGCGTCGAGCAGTCTGGGCAGATTGACGTTGGCAACTGATACTTTGACAGAGTGGAGAACCCGAGAAAGATTCCTTTCCCCAGGAAAGCTTACCATTTTATTTTAAATATTAGCATATTCTTATTTTATCGATTATATTGTAATAACACTCGATAATTTTGTCACTGTACCCTTCCATTCCTTTTAGTTTGTTTATTTCCTTGCATTTGATTTTCACTTTCATAAAGAACTGGAGCCAACTCTAACAACCACCCTTCCACGACGATGAGGAATATTAACTAACTCTATGCACTCTGATTTTTCGCCCATCATGTTGAAAATCAGTGATTGTGGTGTATAAAAAAATACAGCCCTCAGGGCATGGAGGAGACTCAGATAATCGAAAGGAAGCAGTTTCCATTGGTTTACTTTCCTGGCAAGCTTCCAGAGAAGACGGTCGTTCCGCTACGTTTTTTTCGTAATTTTTTATTTGAATTGAAATTCTAATGGGTCGCCCTGGCTTGAGCGAATTCGTGAACGTGTGCAATTCCGTTAATTCGTTTAGTCCGAGGTCACTTTTGTTGAACGATGAAATTAATTTTTTCGCGAATCGGGTTGCTTACCAAGGGATTTTATTCCTTGGATCAAATTTGTCGCATCAGATTAGCATAAAACGTAGTTTTAATCTTAATGAACCAAATAAAGGCGATAGCATTGCTTTATGCGGGAGAAAGAGTTCATTTTGCTCCTCATTATTCTTAGTTTTTTTGCTAAAATAGATTGCTACGCATAGGGGCTTACGCTATATTCGTTATGTCACACCAAACTTCTGCGCTTGAAAGATGCTGTGTTTGTAGAACCTATTATCAACGACTACCATGGGATTTTTGATTGAGTATTTAAGCAGTTAGATCTATAATTAAATAAGAAAGAGTTAAATAGATTTGTGCAAGTTATTCAATTTTTATTTTCATGTACGTATTGGGTTTTCGCTTAGTATTATCCATAGGGACGAGGCATAAAATGAAGTACATTTTTAAGTGTTTTGTGTCAGAAAATCGTCATTAATTATCATTCTGCATGACTTCTATGATTATATGTATATTGCGGATATTTTTTAGATTACAAAGTTGTTCACCATCAGAATTTATATCTTCATGCTGCTTGGAGATAGAATTTATATAAAATGAAAACAGGATTACTTGCATTTTATGTTTTTTTCGAATTTGTAGACTCGGACAGTTTTTTTTGCATAGTTAATAAATTTCAATATGTTTGCCCTTAGTCGCTCCACAAATGTCCGAGCATTACTCAACTTTGGCCTAAAAATTAGTTAACATTTCTTCGTTAATGATTATCATTGCTTCGTCAGTATTGTCATGAAGAGGTTTAGGTCACGATTTTTTGTCTGTAAACAACGCTTTTTATATACCGCTGCAATAAAATATCCTAAGGTTTCATATTGAAATTTCCTTATTGTTTTCCAATAAATTGCTGAAACCGCTCCATCGTTTTATGACGACCCCCTACTTCGCGTTCCTTTTGAAATAATACTGTTTATCACTTGCGTATAGCCCCTAGGATTTGGTGGAAGAAGAAAAATTTAGCCATTTTTTTTAATCTGCGAAAAAGTGTTGATTTGGGCAAAAATCAGCGTGGCCAACTTCATGCGATTATTTCTTTGGCTCTGTGTAATCTTAATCGCGTAACGGATTCGGTCCCGATAGATTTTTCTCCCCTCCATGACTGGTTCGAGTGTTGTGAGGGGTCAGGGAAGGTCAAAAGGGAGTGAGGGGGAGGGATCATCCCCCGCTTCATCGTGCGCGGCTGTTTAGTCGGCCGATGGGCGTGTGTGTGTCTGTTTGTGCCGATGGGCGAGCGTAGTGGGGCGCTCAGATGGAGGTTATCGCCCTTATCGATCGATATATAACTCCCGAGACCGCGGAATCGTTGGAAGGCCCAGCGAGTTCATATTCCGGGAGGGAGGGGAAAGAGGTGAATTGCGAGAGGGGCAGTGGTCCCCCCTCAAACCCTTCCCCCCCCCCCCCTCGAAAATCTGAGACGGTAAACAATTCGATTGATGTCGGAAGGGAAAGAGACGGGAAACCCAGAATTGTTTATTTCTTCTTTTAAGGCTTTTTTGGAGGGTAAATTGAAAAGTTACTCGAAATTTTCCTCAAATGCGCACGAATGGTTTGAGTACATGTTGTATTGAAATAAATACATTGAAATTTCCTGCCGTAAAATAAGATTTAAGCATTTGCGGAAAATTACCAGTAACTATTTATAAAATGACTACTGGTTTCGGCTGTCGCGCCATTATCAAGTGCTTAAAAGCTAATGGCATTTATGCAATTAGCACTTATGTACTTGATAATGGCGTGACAGCTGAAACCGGTTGTAATTTTTAAATAAATTTTGTAAGTTACGAAGTGTTTTCATTGCTACTATGGAGCCCTTCGACCACGTTTAAGCTTCCAGTTTCTATTTTTTGTAACTGTTAACTAATATTTATAAGACTAAGCTTGAAGCAACTCTCTCTATATGTGCTGTTGGATAAATTATCGTTGGTTTCTGGGAGCCCTCATTGATATTTTTAATCGTGCCGAATAAATGCTGGGTATCTGTTTTACGTAGGAATATAATAGAATGCAATTTTATGTGCCACAAAAATAAAAATGCACTTAAAATCACTGCTTTATTGTTTTGACCCTGAAGTTTGGTTTGTGTAATTTGTAGGTTGGTTTGGGTAGCTCTGAAGATGTTGATGGAGACTTTCGCGGGGTGGTACAGCATGCGTAGCAAGGTTTTCGGGTTGACCTCCGCGTCGTTTCATCTTCATGCCGACAGTTTCGCCGGCGTTGCAGCTGGAGTCTTCAGGTTCGTCAAAACGGGCAAAAACCTGCATCAAACACTTCGAACCTGAAGACTCCAGCTGCAACGCCGGCGAAACTGACGGTATGAAGATGAAACGACGCGGAGGTCAACCCGAAAACCTTGCTACGCATGTAGCTCTGAAGATGTGCAAGGAAAGTGGTTCGTCTCATAACTTAGCTGAATGGGCCAATGCTGATTTGGAGTTCAAGGCTCCAATTGACTTATTTAGAGTTGCCATTTATGGGATGAATTGGTTTCTGAACTGAAGTATCCAAGTTGAAACTCAATCATCTCGCTGCCCAGGCCACTAAATAATTAAATTCTATATTTTTGTCTTCGTGTAAACTTGTTTAAACCAGCTATTGGTCCATAATTAAATCGAAATTGAAAGCTATGGCGTGCTGGAAGGGCTCCATAATAGCAATAAAGAAACATAGGGACTTCGTCAGTGTATTTGACTCAAAACGACGAGTGTCTGCTATCAAGCCATCTTCAGGTAAAACATTTAAAACATTCAAACAGGTTTTAACATTTCTGGGGGTGGATAGATACCCAAAACCAGTTGTTCTATGTTAAATAAACTGTGGAAGTCACGAAGTCTCGTCTTTGCTATTAGCTCCTGGTCCGTTCATTTAGCAAATATATTACGCGATTTTCGAATACTGAAAATGGTTAATTCCGTTAGCCTCTCTTTGTTTCAGCTGTAATTTTTGGCTTAGTATGGGTATTAAAGATAAAATTTGATTAATATGGTACCCTATAGTAATTAATGCCGTGCCTCGTAGATTTAAAATTCGATTTAATGTGAATCTTAAAGCTCGTCGGTGAAATATATTTTTTTTTCGCTTTTATATTGAGATCTCAAGAAATAAAACGCGTGTGCAAAGATCACTCTGATGTGTGCATTTGCAGTAAAAAAAAACGTGCGCCAGCCTCCTTCGCCGTCTCTCGCGCTTTATGGAATGTATGAATGCATTCACTCTTGTTCGCTTCCCGCTCTCCTCTTTGTAACCCGGCGTTTTACCTTCGCAGGAGTTTGCTTCGAAGATACGTGGTTTTGAGAGTTGCTCACTCTTCCTGGTACAACATATGCCGGGGTCCTCGTGTTCATATTGTGCTGTTTTGATGGAATATTTGCATTTTGCGTGTGTCCAACGATTGAAAAAATTAGGTGCATTGAAGTAATGATACAAGAGAATAAACTATGAATGGTAAACTTCCGCACAAATTGTGAATTTTCACCTCCGAATTTCTTCGAGAACCGGTTACACTACTACGATGCTTTGTGATCTATGAACAATTTTTTTGAAAATGATGGATCTTTATGACACCAATCAATTACGTAGACCTAGTAAGGGATTCGGTCGATCCTGCATAGATCGTGTAAGTAACGAGGAAGTGCTAAGAAGAGTGGGAGAAAAAAGAAGTCTTCTGTTATCTTAGATGAGCAGAAGATTGGACAGCTTAGTTGGCCACGTTATGAGACATGATGGCCTGATGGAAACAATCGTAGAAGGACAGGTGGAAGGAAAGAAGGGCAAGGGACGTCCCCGAATGAGTTACGTAGGACAGGTTATAAAGGAGAAGAAATACGTTGCTATGAAAAGGTTAGCGGATAGGAGAGAGGATGGAGATAAAAAAGATAGTGAATGAAAAGGGATTGTAAAAAGTATTTCGTATGATAGTGGCTTGAAATTTTTGAAAATATTGAAACCAGTCGGGATGTACCAGTAAAATGTATTGGAAATAACAAAATTGATTCAATTTCCTAGACCCCGAGCTTCTAACTTCACCATGTTAACTCGCGAGGGTATAAGGTAAAAAGGTAAATAAAAAGGTTTTGAGGGCCTGTTCCCAAAAATTTCTCGAAAGTCATGGCTATCAGCTGCCATTAGGTACTGTCTATGTCTCACTTTTTCCAAAATTGAAGTAATGATATAAGGTCCAATGTTTTCAAGTATCACAGAACATATTGAACCATAAAGATACATCTGAAAAGTTTTAAACGATTAAATTTAATATGTACCTCTGATTTTTTTCGAGAACCAATTACACTACTGCAATGCTTTGTGATCTATGAATAATTTTCTTGTTCCTCCATAGTTGTATAAAATGCTAATTAATGTGATTCCACATTGATTTGTTTTTTTTTACTTACTTTCGGTTAGCTCGTCAAAATTTCGATTTATTATATCCGCGGTCCAAAATTTATTCTAATCATAATTAGAACGTATGGGATTCCTAATTTGGGATTGAGTCTACTTTTGAATTCAAGTCAGAAAAATGTTGAAAATGGTTTCAGAGCAAATGACATAACTTTTTTATCGTATATTTTCTGAATCATCTGACCAATGTTGTGAGTGATAGATATTTTTACTCGAAGTACTGACCTATTTCAGTCATATGTTGTTGTAGTTTATCATTTTGGCAATCCATTTGGAATATGCATTTCAGATGACACTTCAGTTGGTCTTAATGCGTGAAAACTCGATAAGCACTTGGCATACTACACTGAATCTTATTTCGTAGTTTTTAGGAAATTCTTTTGTAGACTTCAGGCGGTGAACTTTTTTTTCGTGTAACCTCTCCTTTTCGTTGAGTTCAAAGTACTTTCTTCTCGGTCATTCGCTCGTCTTAACTTCCAAGGCAGGCTAGTGTCCGCTAACAAGTTCAGAGCTCTATGCTTGAGGGCTTGGATGGGTGGCAAGTAATCTAGTAATATCCTATTTCTCGAATCCTAGCGCTTACGTATTCGGCAATCATGATATGCTTCTCTTATTATTGTGGAGAGCTCATGATAACATTAATTGCATACATACTCGGTACTTACTTATATACATAGGTGGTGTTATTAATCGATTTGGACACAGCCAATCTCTCGCCTTAACCTACCTTTTATAAGTTCGTTAGGTTACTTAAAGCATGCAATATTTTTAGAGTATCAACTCGCTAGTTTCTTGCGGTGGCTGTAATCTTAATGTTTCTTTTTTTTCGATTTTCTTAATTTATGTCTTATCAATTATTGAAACCTATTGAAAGGTTTTTCGCTTGTTGGTGATTATGCACTATATGCATTATTATTACACATTATATAAACCTTGGCCTTATAGTCGCTACGTTTAGGCATATTTAGTCGTACATTCACTTTGCAATTGGATATATTTTTATATTTATGTGTAATGGAAATCAGATATAATAATGATGTTGTTTGCTGTATATATCTCTATATTTTTTTCTAAAGGAGGAATATTGTCATTGTTAAGCCTCAAATTGTGTATACTTAAGCTTTTTATAGGATGATTGAACTTATTATGTGCGGCCAATCCAAATTTATGTTTATTCGATATATTCTGAAACTAAATGTCCATATTCTTTTTCGATTAGGATAAATTATGGCTTAGATTCCTTTGAATAGGTCTAGAGTTATTATTTTTTAAATATTATCAATGGGGTGTAAGCGACGCTTACAATGAAGTTTGCGTTGCATATTGTGAGAGCACTGAAAAATATTTTAGACCAATGTAAATCTTGAAACCTTTCTCCTTTTTCAACGGAGGAAGAGGCTCGCGTAATCGATGTAAGATGTTAGTAAAATAATCTCGAATAAGGCACGATGCCATTTTAAAGTGTGATATGCAATTTTATTTGCTCGCAAGTTTTCCGTAGCTGACATGCTGGCATAGCCGTATACGTTGATCTAATATGCCGACGAGCGGTGTTGTAAATTGGAAAGTGAAAAGGAATTTATTATTTTTCTATCACAACTTATTTCATTCTATTATTTCTAATTGGTTAATATTATTTAAATGAGTAATATTTCTAATACCTAGTACTTATTAGACTAATTTTCATAACTAATGCGCTCTGCCATCTCATTCCTTTTCTCAGTCGTACGATCATCCTTTATGAGTGCTCAAATGCTTGTTTTAATAAAAGAGGAAAATGGAAAATTAAAATGATTGGTCGCTGTCAAAATTTAATTGAATTTTGTTTTACTAATTAATCAGCATTCTTAAAATCACGTGTTTTTTTAAGCTGCCGTAATTGGTGCACTCTTCAAAGCCGAAGGTTACCAGCGGGTGTGGCCGCATCTACTCCAGCATCTCCTCTAGTTTATTCTTTTACTTTAGTTACTGGTGGAGTTTATTTTATAATTCTTTTGGATGCTAGAATGATAAATAATAATTGCTCTTCTTATTTATTACTTATCAGACGTATAACAATATTGATACCGGGACTGCGTGCTAATTACGATTTTGACATTATTTGTTTGGTGAAGTAAGCTTAGCGGAAAATGAATTTTATATTGCCGTATCAAAATTTTTCGAAAGCCTTTATAACTAATTGGTCAGTATTCTTACGTACGCATTTGCTTTTTTTAAGCTGAATAAGCAAACCCTCGTAATGGGTGCACTCTTCATAAACCCTCCCGCCACCCTCATGATTCATCCATCATCCCGTGCACTCGCTTAAAATTCCTGCCCCGTGGCGGTCTTTCAAGAGCTCAAACTATCGAGGCGGGCGCCGACGGGAGGAGAGAGAAGTTTCGCACGCCGTGTTTGCTTTCAGAGCCTTCGCTCTCCGACCAAGTCGAGTCACTCAGCTCTTCTGCTCCGTAAAGACTCCCTCTCTTCATTCCATCTCTCCGCGAAGGGAAACATTTTTTTCTCCCGTCCTGTCTCTTTCGCTCGCTCTCCCCGACAAACAGGAAATCACGTTTGAGACCTGCGTCGCTCCCGTGACCGGCGACCTGGAAACGGTCGCGCGGCGCTTTTTGAAAAATCGTCGTAGACTCTCGGACCCGCGGTTCGGGGGAGAAGTACTGGAAAAAAATATAAAGGGGGACAACGGTGCTGTGGTAGATGGAAAATGGTGCCCGGATGGTGCCGGGAGGTTCTGGGTTCGAGTCCCAGTCAGGCCGCATTTTTACCCTCTGATTTCCGGCTTTTTCCATCCACCACAGCTTCTTTGTCCTCGTCCTTTTTCTATTATATGTTCATATCCCTTTCTTTCCTTACCTCTGAATTTATTTGTATTTATATTTTTTCCTCCTCCTCCTCCTCCCAGCCTTCACATGACTTATCCCGCCGGCGCTGTATAATAGTCGGCATATTCTCCGTCCGATCCGCTGAAGACGCCCTTAGAATTCCCATTTTTGTTTTTCTCCCTTTCAAGAATTCCGCTATCAAAGCTATACTTTTTTCGATGCTTATTCTCCTCGCGGTTTAATTTATTTTTCCATCGCTAGCTCTGTGGGCTTATTTCCTCGACATGAGGCATTTGAACTTTGATTCGTTGTGTAAGGTCATTTCAGGGCCGGTGGTGCATTGCAGCGGCTGCACTGTGGTCAAAGATTCACCGTGTATTCAAGAAAGTTTCCCTATGTGTGCCCTCATTTTCCTTCTGTGATTCTCGTTTGTTTGCGGTGACGGTATCAATTTTGAAGGTGAAACTTCGCGTCCCTGAAGGCCTTGCGAAGGTTGAGTGCTTTTATGAGACGTGATTTTTGTTTTTTCTCAGTGGACGCCTGGACTCATGTTTCTAAAAGGTTTAAGTGGTATTTTTATTTGACTTAAAGTACTGGAGCTGAAGGTGCCACTACAATCCAACATTCATCTCAACCCAAATTGATGATCAATTTTAAATGAGGTATATGTGATTTGAGGGTAGACATTTAATGTCACTGTATTCATTGTTAACGTAAATCGTTTATTGTACTCACCCAATCATATATGTTATAAACCTGAGTATAAGCACTAAGAATACCAATTTATATTGTTGAGATATCATTAGTTTTATGATGATGCCAAACTAAAAATATTGGAATTCATTTTATAATGATATTAGGAAGTAGTAATTGAGGATATGACCGACTCAATTTGAATCTAGTTGTGTGATTTGGTATGCTTCTCAGCTTTAATTTACTTTTTCATGTTAATTTGGTTTCAATTTTTTATAAAGTTTTCTTTTGGTTTATAAATATTGTTGCAATAGCTTTCGACTTCTTAATGGCTTATTGTACCATTAAACATGGATGTTAATGTATTTCCCCAATTTTATTTAGTAGTTCCTAGACCTGTAGATTATTTGGTGAGCTTTTAAACCCGCCTTTTTTAATTTTTCAGCAAGTGATTGTTTTAAACTGTGTCGTAGCGGATTGTTCTGCGAACGTAAGATAACAGGAATTCTAAACTAGGGCTCTGGAGATTTTGTAAGCGTTAGCGGAGCCAAGTGAAATTCATCGGCATAGAACATTTGAAAAATCGTGCCCAAAATACCCTGCGCAAATATTTAGGTCGTGCGCTGTCTCTCCAGGGGTTGTTGCGTAGTAGGCATGGGAGTATCGAGTTTAACGGCATTCACGTGTGTAATGCTGATTTGAATATAAATCTCCCACTTACGTTGGCTACTCTCTGCGCAGAAATTCTCCGTAGCTGACGTCAGGGCTGTTTTCATACCCTCGTAAATATTCATATTTGTATCCACGACATCCGGTCATAATTACCGATCGCCCTGATTCTCCTCTTTATGGACGGATATAATGCGCTCTTCTTGTAGCCTCGTTTTCCATACCTTATTTCAGTCGAATCCAGAGAAGCATTTCCTAATATCCCTCCTATCAAAGTCACAGATCCCACTTGTCCCTTGTTTTTTTCGGTAATTCATTAACGTCATTCATAATAGAATAAATAGTGCAGTGCTTTTTTACAAAATATCTGGTATTTTAATTCCCCCGTAATTTTTAATTTTTACATCGAGCTAGCCACCAATGAAATCAAGGATAAGGCCGTGGGTGTCAATATCCACGGAGAAAAATGTAGTATGCTGCGATTTGCTGACGACATAGCAGTTATAGCCGAAACAGATAGGGATTTGAAGACGACTTTGACAAATATGGAAAGTGGCCAGATATTAGTTGAACATCAACAAAAAAAGAAGACTAAGATATTATTATGCAGCAAAAGAGAAGAGGCTAATTGAAAGACGAGCATTAAGCTAGGAAAGCATAAGCTTGAAGAGGTGAAAGAGTTTTCTTACCTGGAAAGCTGAATAATCAGCGACTAACGAAACAAGAAATAAATAGTCAGTAAGTAGAATAGCGAAGGCGAAGAGGACTTTCTACAAAAAGAAGAATCTTTTTACAACTGAGAGTACAAGCATAGAAGTAAGGAAACAATCCATCAGATGCTACATATGGAGCATGTTCCTCTATGGAAGCGAGGCGTGAACGTTAACAGCAGCAGAGAAGGCAAGAGTGCTACCGAATGGTGCTACCGAAGAATGGTGAAGATAAAATGGATCGACCGTGTAAGTAACGAGGAAGTGCTATGAAGAGTGGGAGAAAAGATAAGTCTTCTAAAATCGTTAGGGAGGAGACGAGACGACTTTGTTGCCCACATTGGCAAAATTGATGGCCTGATGGCCATTGACATGATGGCCTGATGAAAACAATCGTAGAAGGACAGGTGGAAGAAAAGAAGGGCAAGGAACAGCCCCGAATGAGTTAAATAGGACATGTTACAAAGGGTGTACTTAAAGGAGAAGAAATACGTCGCTATGAAAAGGCTAGCGGATAGGAGAGAGGAATGGAGAGCTGCGTCAAACCAATCTTAGGATTGTTGACTTATGATGATGATGATTTGAATTCGGCAATTGTCGGCATCATGGGATTCACATTGTTCAGCATCAAATTTTTAAGTGCATATCATCTTTTGCTTGCTCATTTGGTGGTGTCGTAATTACTTTGGTCAGCGTATATGAAGCTTTTGAATTTTATACTTAGTATGAGAATGTTGCGTTTCGGTATATATTTCTGGAAAATGTGTGGCTCGCGTATTTTCATTTCTTTTCGTCGTTATCTCAACATTTATCCCGCATTTGTGAGGATATAGCATTAAGATCTTAGGATTGCAATTTTAAAGAGAGTGAACTTACGACGGATGAGTTTTCAGAATCAAATCCAGCCATTCTTAAATTAGTACGTCTTTCTATCACAACCAATTAATAACACTTTTCTTCCCGCAGTCTTTCTTATAAATTACCTATGAGAGTTATTGAAAGATAGTTTAATATTTTAGTTCCATGAAAAAATTAAGTGCACGAAATGATCTATCTTGTAATGAAATCCTTGCGACTCGATAATAATGGAGAGTTGAACTCGGATGATTGAAGTGAATCGTTAAATCTTGCTTGATAACAAGAAGTGGTGGTAGATATGAAAAGGGGAGCGGAAAAATGCTGAGAATGTTTGCCGAGGGAGTTAAATTAAAAGCTTTAAAATACGAGGAAGCTCCTGCATACGCCCACTCTTTGTTGACGTTGACACCATTGCCTTAGCGGATTTATTTCCGTTTCTTTTGGGTGCTAGGGAAAAATTCTGATGTTAACTAAATGCATTAAATAGGAATTATCTAAAGCGCAGGTATTCTGGTGACCGGCGCGAACTACGCCCGGAGCTGTAGCCTGAAAGTGATGTGCCATCGGTAGGGAACTGATTTTCCTGTAGACTGATGGCGGCGGTAAAAACTTTTTGGGATATCTTTTTCCCTATTTCCCTATGATAATCATTATTGCCATTAAACTTCCAATTCCATGAATTACCCCTCCTGCGAAAATCAATGATAGATGATGGGAGGAAGATAATCCTGAGTCGACAATTCGTTTTAAATGAACTTAAGGCCACCTTCTTGTCCCCAGACCAAGTCAGTAGCTCTGCACCCGCGTGAACATTGGCTGTTCCGCAGGTCTCCTTTAAGGGCACGTTGCGGCCGGGCCCCCGTCAAAGGCGAGACCTGCAGAGAAGGGGGCGGGGGTGCAGGGGAGGAGAGGTGTGCAAATGGGAGGGGTAACGTGTTAGGGAGGGGTCGCCCCACGTTCGACCACTGGGGGCGCCGCTTTAGGTTGAATACTAGGAAGCTCCTGCATACGCCCACTCTTTGTTGACGCTGACACCATTGCCTTAGCGGATTTGTTTCCGTTTCTTTTGGGTACAAGGGAATAATTCTGATGTTAATTTAATGGGCATTTCACAATTTTCCACTGCGCATTTCGTCGTATGCTACTGCGTTATCAATCGCTCTTAGTTACTCCAAGTTTATCCTTAATTAGGTGACTAGCAGGTCACCCGGCATTGCTCGGGAAGAATATGACCCGGAGAAGTGTGAAACTTGTATTTCATGATCGTATAGGATTCTCATGTTTTCTCTTTGAGCGTGCCAATAGGTGTGTCTACCCGGCAGGATGTCCAAACGCTGAAGTTGTATGACGTGACATAACCAACTTTAATGAGAAAACGACATAAACGACGCCTCGTACGCAATCGACATTAGAACTACGGTGTTTGGGAGCATGAGATGCTCCTATGCACAAACTTAGGTCGCAATCGGGGCTGCCGTAAGGGACGCCGAGCGGACAGACAAACAGACATCCTCTTTCATATTTATAGATAGATTTTACCAATGGGGAGGGGACTATGAGAATGGTTGGGTGTCGTAGCGTGGCAGTATTGGGAGAAAGGGCCGTTTTTATTGTAACAAATTTTAATTATGTGAGTATCAATGTTAATGTAAAGATATTACACAATATAATAATGAAAACCTCTTATGATAAATAAATCCTTACTACTAATTTTTGCTTGTGAAATATTGGTAATTTACACATTAGAAGTTAGTATTACTTGGTATAATATCCAATGAATGTGTCAATGTAGTGTGTTTAACAGGAAAAAGTCATATGTACTAGTAAAAGCGTAATCAACGACGATTTAAAATTCCTCACCGCCTGTAAACTAACATTATCTTAACTGTACCAGTAGTCTGTGATTGGTATAGGACTTTTCGTGTTTGAGACAGCTTGGTTCTTCATCTATGCCGGTGTTTCAAGGAATGTCTTATTTACCTTCTACAAGGCTGTTTCACGATGAATAAGTCTTCCATCGTCAAATCGGCGAAATGGATTACCTAACTCGGTTGGAAGCTCGTTGAGAAATCACCACAATTCTTATTCTCAGGGAAAGTATCAAATCCCAGGTACACACTACAGGGTATATTCCTGACTACGTAGGAATTTTTTTTATTTTGGCTATTGTGTTCTAAACTTTGCTCTTTGTCCGACTCCGTACATTATTCCGCCATGCATTTCTATTGTGATGTGAAAAAAGCATACCCTTACGGATGGTAAATTGGTAACACACCCCTTGAAATCCGAAATTTTAGTAAAGATAGCGAAATTACGGTAAAATTATGTACATAATACCATTTCACTGTAAATTATCCAGTCCAACGCTAGTAGTTTCCTTAAATCAGGGGCTCCAGTAAGCCATCATGTTGTTAGAATCATGCAAGGAGATGTCCCTTGTGTGGGCAAAAAAAATTGCAAAAAGTGTACTCTATGTTCCTGTATTGTTTTTATTTTGGTCACTTGAAATCAAATGCGAAATAACGAATGAAGAAAAAACTGAATCTTAAGCGCACAGTTGTAATGGTGAAGTCGAGTGAAAATTTTTGAATCGCCTGTTTGTATGAAATCTCCTCTGGTTGTACGTATTAAACAATATTCTTGTTCAATTTTTTGCATTTCGTGATATTTATTAAAATTTTCACATAGTGATCATCCCTTAGGCACTAGGCTGGCTTTTGATAAGTGTGAGGACTTTCGTGGACAAACTCATCTATTTCTCCGTTTTTTTTCCGGTCCCCTGGGGCAACTATTCCCTCCGCCCCGTCATCCTTTTTTCCTCGCCCCTAAGGCTAGGCTATATAGGCGAAGCGCCCGCACGCAACACGTACAGAAAACTCCTCAGCTCTGCCCACGTCGGGTTATTTTTTTTTGCTCCCATAACCCACACCACGAGGGTACAAATATTTTCTTCCCTTTCCTCACATATGAAGGTTTCCAACCGTCGGTCGTTCCCAATATTTTTCATCGGCATTCTGCCCCGCATGTTCCGGTGCCGCTGCAGAAATTTCCGGGTTTGTGCCGGCCCATATTGATTTTGTGGTGCTGCGGAACCGGCGCCGTGTAAGTCATCGGTTCTATTGTTGGTTTCGAAGCAACCGTCCGTGCTCGAGTCCTAATAAATATTAGTGGAACTCTCCTCGTTTGCCCCTGTTTTTGTTAATTGTTTTGACGCATCGATGAGCGATGGGCGGACGATCAGGCCTGATGGTGATACCTTGTATCGGTGCCGGTCGTATCATCAATAAATAATTTTGGAACCTGTCACTGCCTTTCCTTTCTGCACCATCATCAATTGTCTTTTCCTTTCTCCTTTTTCTCGGTATTGGCCGCTTTTGACGATTTGTTCTCTCTGCAGTGCAGTAGGTACTTTAGTTTTATTTTATGACATTTTGATTGTACTTGATTTTCCTAGTTCATATTTTTTGGCGTTAGAATTTAATGCGAAGGGCTGCTAGTGAGGGAGTTAAGATTGGTGCAGGCCCTGGTGGTGGGTGGAGGATAAAATGGAGGGAATCGTGAAGGGTACTTAAGGATAGGACTAGTATATGAGTGGGCGTATGCTAGCTGTGTTAGAAATTGGAATGGTATAAGAAATTTGGAAGATATGAACAGTAAGATGTACGAAGCATACATGAAATGAGACTTTCACAGGTAAACATACATCCATTAGGATTGATATAGAGTTCAGAAGTGGTAATAACGATTGACCCTTCACTTTTGCATGAATATAGTGTCAAACGTTGTCTTTATGAAATGAGGTTTCTCTAAGAAATCATGAATACATGGTTGTAGTTCCTTACGTTTCATCTTTGGACTCATTAGTGAAAAAACTCGAAACTTACGTTCTTATAATCCATATGATTGTAGCTACAGTCATTAATGAAGTATTGTACTATACTCTTTTTAATGCAGAACTAATTTGCTGTTGTAATGTAGTATCTCTCTTTTTTCTTGTCTTATAATCTTGTACAGGATGATAAAAAATTAATTAAAACACATTTTGGATATCTTTTTTTCTCTATCTCAGCACTGAAATAAACGATTATTCTCAATGACACCCTGTGTATGTAGGTGCACCGGGAACGATTAAACAAGAGAGATGTTTTTTCCGAATGATTTGGTGTTGGAAATCGTTTTTCCTCCTAACAATATAGGGATGAAATAAATGTTAGGTGGGACTCTCAGTAGTCAAATCACAAAAACATGTACTTTATTTTCTTTTTTTGCTAACCGCCAGTGGGCTAACACCTACCGCCACGCGACTATTGAGGCAACTTGCCAGGTTTTATGTTGATGTAGACACTTTCCGCCACGTTTGAATTCTCCAATGAGGCATTCTGAATAAGGCACCAAATGGTACGCGCTCTTTCGTCGTGTCTGACGGACGCGACATGATGCGAATTTGGTGAACACGGTAAGAGATTCAAGTTCATTCGTTCGCCTTGTATCCGCTGCCGCGGCCCAGCTCGTGCACAGCTACTCCTATGGCCCAGGTACTTCAGCCAGCCACGCAGTAGCCTCACTATTTACGCTATCCTAATTTTAGTATAAAAAATTAATTATTTTAATGGTGGGAAAATAAAAATTGTTAAATTTTAAATGTGAAAGTCGCCTGTATCCATTCTTTGATGGAATAGGAAGTTATCACCCCTGGATTTACGTCCAAGACTGGCTATAGCCACTTACGTTATCTAGCGCACACCGCAAACAGTTCACGGATTAATTCAGGATCGCTCGATTGCTTGCAAACGGGAAACCAAACGCGGCTTTTTTTCCTCTTATCCTCTCTCGAACTCAACCTAGATCGGCTATAATCTCGGAATGTAGTTGTCTATGAGTGCATACCACCATAGAGCGGTGTTACAACGGCGGGGTTATTCCAAGGTGCTGGTAATAAACCCGACATTCACGGCCTCATCGTGTTCCTTATCGGCAAGTGCATCCGTTTAGCTTCCGCAGGGGTTTCCAAGTCGCTGATTTCATTCACTGGGTAGCTTCTGGCCGGCTGATAATAATTTACTCAGTACCGGCCCAAGGTATGCAGTGACAGCTCTTTCCGTAAAAATATTTTGATGGGCCCTTTTGTCTTAAATATCATAGCCGAAGCAAAGTTTCCCCACAGATATTTTTGAGGATCCTTTTAGGAATAGTGAGGCATGCCAGTAGAATTAAGACTAAGATGGCCATTTTCATTTATTTCTTTGCCTCTGAGGATAAATCTCCTTCACATTCAATTGTGAAGCTTTTATTATTTTGCGACTATTATTGTTTTCCTACCTTTTGTATTAAGTGGTTAGATTTTCCCCGTCTCGAATTTCCAAACCTTTTTAATTACACATTCTTTTGTTGATCTCAAATATTTGTTGATAGATTATCCTGATATCCTTTTTTTTCATATATCTCGGCGCCAACTTATTTGTCGTATTAATTCGGACCGATTGAATGAGCATCCCTTTCCTTTATTTGACCTTGCTTTCTAAGAGAATAGATTGGATCTTGCTATTAGAATCGTGGAGTGTACCTCCTAGATTTAAGTTTTGGCCCTAGGCTAAGATATAGACTATGTATTTAAATAGTCTTAAGAGCTTGGATTAATATTTATCCCTCTTATTCTCATCCTACTCTGGCTGTTAAATATTGCTTCGAACGGAAATCCTCTGAATACCCTTTCTCTGGAATCATTCGAACGCACTGCGGGGATTTTACTAACCCTTTATGCGCTGGAATTGTTACTTTCTCCGCCTCGTTACCTTTGTCACCAACTGTTCTTGCTCTCTTTAATTTTCGGAATTTTACACGCGAATTGCAGCTTGGAAGTGTTATCTTAAGATCATCAAGTTCTTACTTATATACTTTCTTGCACTCCTCAGCACCTCATTTAACTCATAAATATATCCTATAATTATCATTTTTCTTCCTTTCCTGTTTATTGTATCGTATATATATTATCAGCCACTCTTTTTCTCCACATCTATTTACATTTGTATGCTAGTGAATGTCTTTGCATTTTTGTTTCTGACGTCCTGTGCGCTCCTTTTACTATGATCTAAAATTTTCATCTTAATAAGTTGTTTAAAGCCCTAATTCTTTGATTTTTTAAATTTTTTCTCTGTCTTAAATATAATTCATAATGGTATTCATTACCTGATTTCATTAATTTCGTATTATTTGATCGATTGATGAGACTTACGATGAAAATAGATGACTTAAAACGTGCAAACGTAGTTTGAAAAATGGTAATTTATACATTTAATATGATGTACATCTATCAACTAGTATAACTTGTTACAATAACGCACCCTTTGATTTTCAGTGATCACAATAGATAAATACAGTCACATCGTACCCAATGTAGTCGTTTTTTAGCTGTTGGACATAAACTGTGGTCATGCGCTTCAACAGCTCTTGAGACCCCTCATTCGGCGCTGTTGTCACTTTTATCGGATCGATCGTAAACAATTCTCTCGAGATCACAGCTCGTCTGGGCCTAAATAAGACTGGAATAAGTCGTGCTAAATTCACCACCCACCACTCGAGACGGCGATGGCGGGCCAGGCGAGATCTTTCCTCCTCGTCCCCCACTCCTTCTCTTAATTCCTCCGAATCTACTCGAGTCTCCTTGGGTGATCCTATCCTTTCCCACCTTACCCTTTCGAGAGTGGGCATGTTATGCATGTGTGGGCGTTAAATGAGCCCGTTCCTCTCTGCCGAACCCTCACACTCGCGGGCTGTGACCCCCTTTTGTTTCTCCCAGACCCAGTTAAGCCCCTTTCCTCCTCCTTCGCCCTTTTCGCCGTAAATTTTGCGCTGCCCGGTCAGGTGGCGCCGCCCTCGCCCCCGACGGCGACTGGGCGAAGCTCTTTGTGCGCTCTGTTCGCCCGAGTAAGATGTCCACTTTTGTCTCCCACGTCTTTTTCGTAGGTGTAACCCTCCGTTTAACCCGTGTAGGCACGGAAGAAAACATATTTTGGCTGTGAAGGCAGTGTGTGAGAGTTTGAGGGATACGGCCTCGCTACGATTTTTTGGAGGTTGGAGGCACTGAATTGTCATTGAATTTTGTCTCATTGTACTCCTGCATTTAAGAAGGAAATGCCTTGTTTTTGGAAATATCTTTCTCTTGCTTAGAAATGTGTCGAGTTCATTTGGTAGTAGTGTGTTTATTGCAGTAGTTGGCATTTCAATAGATTCAACTGCTCTTTCAGTTTTTAAGTTATCTTGAAACATTAAGATTAACTTTGTGTTCATACATTTTGTGCCCCATATATTTTGACTAGTTTAAAGAGTTTATGCAACGTCGTCTAGTAAAGTTCTCTCCTCAAGCAATATGGTTTCTTTATAAGTCACCCTGGACTACTGCCCGGAACACTACGATACTGTGATAAAAAATTTCAGCTGACTGGGTAAAACTATTACTGTTACCTATGTATAACACCGTCTTTTACTATGAAACGGTACTTATAATTGGTCCCGTATTAATGAAATTTGCTAATTTGTTAAATATTGACCTTGAGAACGATATAGTGGAGAAATATTTCCGAAACCATCGGTGCAATGTTTCAGAAATCGTTTTGAGAATGTGGCGAACTAACCTACTCTGATCCAGTCTCTAGATCTGATACTCTGGCATATTAGGCCTCATCGTAGGGAGTATCAATGTGATTAAAAATCAAGTTTCAAAGAGATTATGAAGTTCACAAACATTATTAACACCTTTCATTTCACCATGAGAGCAATCGGTTGGTGACCAAAATGGTAATTTTGCTTCAATCAATTGCTTCGTATAACTACATGAAAGAAATTATTGAAGCGTAAAATGGACATCAAATTTTCCGTAACCTAAATCATTTCGGATTCGTATTTCTTTTCAAATGCAGTATATTAAGTTGTTCCAATGTAATCCTTGGGAAACTGTAATTGGACATAAAATATTGAGCATAGCATTGCAATACTGAATTGGAAACAGAAAACCGATTTCTCGGAGGTTTCAAGGTGGCTCAAAAATATAAGTTCATTCTGCTTCGAGAAACTTTGGCAGTATTCCCTTGAATGGGGGATGAAGCGTTGGCCGTGATCCGTGACCGTGATACATCGCACATGCGGCTAATGCTAGGGGCCTTGATGCGGGGCTGGACGACGCGGAAAAGGTAGTCAAAATTTTACTCCACATTCTGATGCTCCAATGGTTATACAATATAGGAGTTGAATTTCAACAAATAAATAAGCGCGTAAGAATTCAATTGCCATGCAACATCCTATGGACCTTGTGATAGGTTTTGCGAGGTTTTAATATCAGAAAAATATCCATAGTGAGTGCATCAAATCATCCGTTACTGAGATTTGATCCGTGGAACCTTTGATTCCTTGCATGATACTTTATTCACTACACACCGAAACGATTGTGCCTTAAGGCAGTCTCAGTGCCTAATATGTCGACTGTGTCCACAGATGTCCCGACGAGAGTAAACTCCATTCTAGGTGAGTCGTGGGTGAAGCATACTTCTGAATGGGGAAGGATTCGTAGCTGGATCTTTTGCGCGTTGTCATATTGCGACGGATGTGATTATTTCTCCGGTATAAGGGGCAAATAGCTTTTAAAATTCCGGGTTATATGAGAGCAATTTCAAGGGCAAAATTTTGGAAGACGGGTAGTCCCTGAACTGGCCGCTTTCAGACGCCAATGAGCTTAGTGTTAATTTTTTCCGCCTCTGTACACTAAACTGTCAAAACGGTTGAAGCAATTTTTGTAACAGATTTAATACTGTGGAAAATGTTCACATACATGCTATGCTCCACATTGAAAATAAAGTCAACCTTCCCCTTTTTACTAGGGTGATGGTAAAAATTGATAAAAACCAGGTGCTAATAATCAAGGTAGTACGTCAAATTAGGTCATTCAGCCTTGGAATTATTGTGATTCTTAAGTAGTTAAATATTTGTGCGGTAACTTGACGTTGCTTATTTTTATTGGAATGGGTATTAGTTTTGAAGGAGATGTTTTTGCTTTACGGGGGGTGGAAATAGCCGAGCATTTCCTGAAGTCAAATTCTTCCCGGATTATGGATGCGTGTGGCCCACTTGATGAGATGCACGCATCATCACCACGCTATCTCCATAAGCACCACGCCCCCTTCCATCGCCACCCTGCTACCATCCGATCAATCATCCGTGCGTTAAGCAGCCCGGATCGTGGCGAGCTCTGCCGCTCCATCAGTGCCCCAAATGGCCTCGGATGCTGCACACTCCGTGGCTCCACGTGTCTGCCCCTTTGTGACGCACTAAGGATCCCGATCGTCTATATTCGTGCCGATACAGTCCTTTGTATCTCGTCCTATTCCTGTACGCCTATGTTATTCCAGTCGTTAAGCACATCAACTGCGCTCCGGAATCTCGGAAGGATGCGCCCAGTGGTGCGTGCAATTAATTTTTTGCGTTTTGCTTACGTTTCCTCCACGTACAAGTCTATATTTTGTTATTTACTTGCTTTAAAATACATGTTTCCGTGTCAGAAGAATACTACATAGGAACGCCTAATAATATTTCTGTTTTCTGATAAATAGCGAAGAAGGGAATACAAAATCATTATTCTTGTTCCTTAAGGTGGATGTTTTCTAAAAGCTGTGCTTGTTGTTTGGCAGTTGGTAAGGGATCAAATGGGAGGATTACGTGCATCAATTTACCCCTCCAATGGTTTATTAATCTGTTAAAAAATATAGTGAGCTATAATTACGTATAATAAATAATTGAATTAATTTTTTTATCTCAAGTCAAAGTTATTTTTTTACCTCTTATCGTTAATTATCTGTAATGTAATAATTGTATTCCTTTTGAATTATTTGAATAACGATTCGTGTTTGAACAGATTGCAGAATGAAGGTGGGAAAGACCGTCGGTTTTGGTTTTAAGTGTTGCCTGCCCCCTTTTTCAGTTTTTCTCTTGTTGCTTGCTTATCTTATGGCTACTTTAATATACCCACCTTACTATATTGATTGCAAGATAAAGTGTTTAGATACATTTTTGCAACTTTTTTTCTTATGGCAACTTTGATGATTAGGGTAATAAATTTCCTTATCAGGGAAAATTTAAAGTATAAACAATAATTATTTATTACATACTTCAGAGAATCTTGTTTCAATCTTGTCAGGAAAACATTTGGACAAGAGAATCTGGAGTCCAAATGGTTTCCTGAATTACAAGTTTAATTCTCAAAACTGGGGACATTCCGTAGGTATCTCAAAATCACCGTTCGTGTTAGTTCACTGTTAGTTCTGTTAGTTCACGAGTCATGGTCTAAAGGTGAAGATCCATGTCTCTTTATCCTCTTTTGCAATTTGTGTTTTTGTTTTCGTTCGTTCCCGCACGCTGCTTCTTTTATCTGATATCGCAGTCATCCCAGAAAGGAAGACGTTCTTGGTGAAGTTGAGTGAAGTGTTAACTTTTATTCATGCACTTAATGTGTATTTGAAAGTATTCCATTGTTTTATGTGGTTGAATTGAATTCGTGCTTAATATTTATAGCCTGGAAGAAGTGGTCTGGGATGATGAAAGCAGTCTGAGAGAAATATTGTGAGGAAAGCGGTGAGATAAATGTCAGGGTTAGTGGATGGATTGTAAGGTAACAGCTTTTATAACGAATTAAATAGAGGAGGTCAATGTGGGGAGGGGATAAGGCCGAGGTGATTAGTGAAGTGATCCATATGATACTTCAACTAATTTTTAGTCCATTATACTGATTCCTGTAGACTTGATACAAGTGTTGTAGTTTCTGGCCAAGGTCATTCCAATTAGCCGCATTGTTTAATGAATCGATTTTTGTGTAGTGCTGTTGGAAGTAATTCAAGTGAGCCGCCTATCTTCAAAGAAATCAAGAGATGCCACAAATTTTTGCCGTTTTTCTCTGTAATTCTCCAACAGGTATGTCTTGCATTTTCTTCAGTTCACTATGTTGCCTTCTTTATCAATTAGCGTGGTTAAATAGTGAAAGTGTGTTACTGGAAGATGTATTGCATATTCGGGCATGACTCTTGCTTTGTCAGGGAATACTGTTTTCCATAATATGATAAAAAAATGCATTTCTGATGGCCGTTGACTCACTGAAATGACGACACACTTATAATTTTACGCTTTGAATGATTATGGAAGCTTAATTTACAGTTTTTCATTTCCATCGTGTGCCTGCCATCTTTTTTGGCGTATTATTCACCCCGCATCCGATTTTTAGAGTTGTTTGGAATTCAATCACGTGTCCCAGCTCAGCTGAAGCGATTCACCTCCTAGGCTCCTTTCGCTTGCTCTTCGTCATGGCTTGCTTACCCTGTCAAGTCACGGGAGAAGCAAATGGTCTTCAGAAATGTGGTGCGAGTAAGTAAATTTCAGTTCTCTTGTCGAAGAAGCTTGAATCTATATGTTTGCGGAACACGGTTGAATCGCAAACGTAGGAGTGTCTCGTGCATCCTATTCCAGGTGGGGCGATTTCACGGTTGAACTGATTCGTATACAAGTTTTACTGATACTTTCATACAGTTTTGAATCTAAAAGCATTTTTCTTTTCTGATCCTTCGTTGACATATCGAGTTCTTCCATTAGGGTATGTTATTAAAGGATGTATGGGTGGAATGAAAGGGGGTAGAACATATTTAGAACGATAAAATGGAGGTTGAATGTTTGGATACACACTGGAATGATTCTTAAAATGTTTCATGTAAACATATCTCAACCGTTAAAATATTTATGGCTATAAAGATGGGTGTTCCCAAAATCTCATGATAGACGCATGGTTAAAGATTTTGAGTTAAGGTTTTTCCAGTAATAATAAAATATTTCCGATTATATTTTGATAAAAAATGAATCAATTGGATTTAAATTTGACATTAATTGTTATGAAATGACTATTACTATAGAATTTTACTTTTTTATTTTTATAATTTTAGATTTTTTTTAACATTACCCTGAGTGAAGATGATTATTTCTTGACCTTTTTATTTTTATGTATCTTGTTGCTATTTTTGAGGTATTTTTGAGATATGAACCAATCATCTTGCCGACGATTCACAAAAATATTTCCGCACCTTTAGAGATTTATTACAAATCAACATAAATTAACATAAAGTTGCAACTATTAGGACTCTTCACCAAATTTGACCTTTTCTAGTTCGAAAGTTAAATATTGGTAAATGGTCCGAATCGTTTCAGTTTTATCTGTTGATCTTCTAAAAATCACTAGCCCTAAAAATGCACCAATCAATGTTGCGAATCGTCGGCGAGGGTATTGGTTTATGTCTGAAAAAGAGAGTGATCCAACCTTGAAGTAACGAGATATTTATTACCTGAACTATAACTTCGTGTTCACACCGTGTGTCTCTCGTTCCGTCCGCGATTGGGCGGAATTCGAGAGAGCTACAGATAAGCCGGACGTTTCATATAATTAACACGAAATAAAGGTGGACTGTATGTAAAAAAATATAATTGGCCTTCACAGGAGCACTGAGTGACTTACCTCAGGTCTCCGGGCTAGAGGCACCACCGTCAGGCGTCTTGATGATAACGATGATGCTCGTTGGTCGGTACGTGGGCGAGTGAGGCCGGGTTCGTAGCCTCATGGGCCCTGGAAAGCATTCGATAAGGAATAAAAATTCCGACAGGTGTCGGTATAAGGAGCATATCCCTCACTACCCTCTTTAGGCCATAAATGAAAATCCACTTAGGGCGCGAATATTAAACACCGTGTTTCGAAAGCGTTCCGACCCCCTTTGGTTGGCTCCGTTGCTGGGAAACGGATGTATATCGCTCTCCATCTTCCCCGATGCCACAAATGATGAATAATAAGCATAGCGCTCCGATTTTCGCCCTTTTCCCACTCACTGTTTCCATCGTTAAATCCTCGTACTCATGTCTCATTACACCCACGAACGGATTTCATCCGAACCGCTTGCACCGATCTCCGTCGAGAAGTTGACGCCCGAGAAGGAGAGAGATTTAGGGCACGTCTCAATCTTCGCGTGAAAGTATGGGTCAATATGCTTTGCGTCGAGACGTCGACGTCTCTCCAATACAAGTTGATGGTGTACGTTCGTGTGCTTGATGAATGTCATGATGCACAGTCGCAATATCTCTAGTATGCGTCTAGTAACGACTTGCTGCCTTTCATACCAACGAGAAGTTGTGAACGCATCCATTTCCTCCATCATTCATGAACACGGTGGGCTAACTTCGTTCCCTAAGTTTTCCGCTTACCGCATTCAAAAACTTCATTTTTCTCTCCTTAATTAGTGCAGTCGATTTTTGTCCATTAATATTTTTTGAGAAGGTACGTTTAACGGCTATTCAGTCGTGCATACTATTAGTTCGTGGAAGGAGGCATTTAGAAAAATAATGATTATTTTTTTTAATTTTATATATTAATCTTGGATATCGTATTGTCAACTGTTTCGTCTTTTTAAACCATACGATTGTAGCCGTGAGAATGGGTAATGAGTCGGTACCCGAAACGTCGGCGCTCTCGCAAAATCTTTAAAAAAATTACATTCTGTTCGCCGGGAATGTGTAAAATTTTATATATGTAAGTATTTAATGTAAGCTATGGTAGTACTAGCTACTGCTAAATGATTTATTTAAGTGACGGAGCCAAACGTTGCGTGATATAGGTCACTGATTTCTGTCACGAGGGTTTAGACAATATATATATCTGTAATCCTATTTTGTTTGGGTTTTCTGTTTTAAGTGAAGAATTTAAAAAAAATGAAATGTTTAACGCGTAAATCAACGAAATGCATCCCGGGGTTACTTAGCTGGTGGAGAAAATCGGGATGGCGTTACGCACGAGAAAACACCCCTCCTCTCCGCCGAAGCGTGGGCGTTGTGGCTTCTTCTCCTCCGTTGCGTATCGAGGAGGTCTCACAACTCTATTTAGGGGAAAGGGCGGCATGTTTAAGGGTGGCCGGGGGTGCGGAAATAATAACGGAACCGGTTTGAAGAGACAGAGCCGGTGAGGTTTGGCGATGGAGGTGAAGAAGGGAGCTAATGAGGGGGTGGGAGGAGCTTTTCTCCAGGGTTGAATGGCGGATAAGGGTAGGCGTGGGTGAGGGGGTCGATCCACCTCCGCCTACCCAACGCTCTCATCCTTCCTGCCTAGGCTAAGTGGGAATCTGGCTTGTTAATAAGCCGCCTGCGTCAGGAAGCCTAATTTTCAGTGACTTTTCCTGGTTTCCTATGCCGGACCGACTCGTGGATATGTGACGATTGTTGAGTTGGGACGTTTATACTTGCACGTGCGTTTGCCGCTTTGTCACCGTTCCCGTATTCGATAATATTTGGCGTCGTGAAAATGTCGTGTCGTTCATTTAGGGGGATGTCGCTCGGTTTTCCCAGAATCCACTAATCATGATATCGATGAGGAGTGAAATGGAGACCGCTATTTTTGGCATTTTTGTATCATTATTTCTCGTTCATAATCTCGGTATTTTCGTCCCACATTATGCGGATATTTTTTTTTGCTTGAAATAACCCGACCTTTCAGTTTTTCGTTATTTTTTTATGATTGGTGGATCAGTGGATGGATTACGGTTCGAGAAACGTATGAAATACGTTTTTAGTTGATTAATTTTTTTCACTAATGCTCTAGCATTTTGTGACCGAGAAAAAAAATACTTAGAAATTTTAACATTTAGGTTTTTTTAAAGCTGATTTAATTATAAATTTTTCTGGAAGTATTACTCCCCAGCCAGTTTCTAATGTTCTGATGTCTTTATTTTTCTCGGCGGTCTGTTTGATTTTCGTGTGCCTTTCAGTTTCAGTGGATTAAATTCTTCCATTGCTACCTGTGGTATGATAGTGTCCCTAATATGGACCCTATCTCCAAGGACAGAAATTACGATAGGAACGTAGTGGGGGGAATAACTAATGGAATAAATTCCCCCATAGGAGACGAAGAAGCTCCTGTCAAGAAGGACACGAATGAGATATACCCCGCGGAAGCAGGCACGTGGCCTAAAATTTGCTGCGGGGGTGCTTGCGTTGCTTGCGGGTTGTCCGTTCTGGCATTTTTTCTATTACCACGCATTAGATAACACAGCTCTACAAAAAAAAATTTTTTTGTTGTTGCCGGAGACATTTCAACGAATACTGGGTATATTTGGTATGCTGAATCTGAATCTGAAAACGGATTTCCCCAATTGGCTCTAGTTTCTTAGATACAGGCTATCTCTGACATGTAGCGTTTAATCGTTAAATTATCAGTAAATCGGTTGTGATTCCTCAATTCTTTATGCCTATTCATTTTATATTTTGTAACTCCGTATGTACAAATGTAATATCTTATATGTTACACAATATAGAGGAGAAGGTGAGATTATGGGACGTGGTAGTAATTTGAGACACCCTCATGTGTCTCACAATTTCAAGGAGCGTCAGTTAGTCACACTGTTGCAGTGAAGGTGAAGGATAACACTGGTGAAAGTGAAGGAAAGAAAGGAAGGAAGTGCAACTTTAGCGCAGAACGGCTGTTGGGACCATTGAGATGGGGGGTGGAGGCAGGCGTGACAAGAGGTGGCTTTGCTCGACGGGCTTCGTCGGCTCAGAGACACGGACGGGGCGCTCAGTCTTCAGCGCGGCGTCAGATGAGCGAGTGTGACCTATCCAGTGATGTGAACCACTATCATAAAAAAAGTCCACAAACCATTCTCAAGTTCGTATTTTCATTTCTGTACGTAACCCACCCTTTGGACATTTCGTTGGAAAATACGAATTTCGAAAGCGAACAACGGCAGTCGAGAGAGGGACGAGCGTGTGAGAGGACGCAGTTTGTGTAATAGCCATTAAAAGTTTTCCTAGTGAAGAATTTCTCGTTCACAGTATCAATAAAAAGGTATGTCGCGATTAGTTACTACATTATATTCTTAGTTTAATGTAATATATAGATAATATTGTTATAAATATTGTCTTATTAGTTCCACCTTACCTTATTTACAATATTTTTGCAAATATATTTTTTTAATTCTTTTCATTGATTAACATGAGTTCTTCGTGTAAAGGTTGTTTCAACTCTCTTGATGAGTTCTGTGATATCTGTGGAGAATACACTCTGCAAGAACAACGGAAGAACATTACTGACTTTGTGAAACAGGCCTATCTTGCATATTTTGGTGTTAAACTGGGAGACCAAGATAAACATTGGGCTCCTCATAAAGTTTGCATACGCTGTGTGGAGTCTTTACGACTGTGGACTAATGGGAAACGAAGGGGTTTAAACTTTGGAATGCCAATGGTGTGGCGAGAGCCAAAAAAATCACCATGATGATTGCAATTTATGCATGGTCAATGTAAAAGGTTTCAATCGCCACAAGAAGCATAAGTGGGAATATCCCGATTTGGAATCAGCAAGGCGACCAGTGCCACACAACGATGACATTCCTGTACCAGTCTTCACCACTCTGCCAAAACTACCCTCTTCAGATGACGATGATTTGCAGCACGTGAACACTAGTAGTAGTGAATGTGAATACGAAGGAAGCTCTACAAGACATCAGCTCTTCAGTCAGGAAGAGCTTAACGATTTGATAAGAGATCTCGGTCTTTTTAAACAGTCTTCTGAACTCTTGGCATTTAGACTTAATGAGAAGAATTGCCTGCAACCAGGAATTAAAATCACAGCTTACCGGACAAGAGAAGCAGATCTACTTCCATACTTCAGTCAACAAGATGAACTTGTTTACTGCAGTGACATTCCTGGTATACTACTGAAACTGGGACTAACAAAATATCACACTCAAGACTGGAGGCTCTTTATCGATTGCTCAAGCAGAAGCTTAAAATGTGTGTTGTTGCATAATGGTAACCACTATGCATCCATTCCAATTGGCCACTCAACAAAACTTCATGAGGAGAACGAAAATATCCAGATGATTCTCCAGAAACTTCGTTATAACCAACACCAATGGTCTCTCTGTGTTGATTTGAAAATGGTTAACTTTTTGCTTGGACAGCAAAGTGGATACACAAAATTCCCCTGCTTTATCTGCGTGTGGGACAGCAGAGCAAAGCATGATCACTGGGAGAAAGTTTCATGGCCATCAAGAGACACCTTTACTGTAGGAACAGCTAATATCCTAAAAAAAACTATTAGTTGATGGGGACAAAATCATTCTTCCACCACTTCATATCAAGCTTGGTCTAATGAAGCAATTTGTGAAAGCATTGGACAAAAATGGTGAATGATTCAAATATATATGCAAATCATTCCCTAGTCTCAGTAATGAAAAATTAAAAGCTGGTATATTTGATGGTCCCCAAATTCGGAAACTTATGCATGATTTGGAATTTATTAAAGTTATGAATTGCATTGAAGCATCTGCGTGGAGCAGTTTTGCATCTGTTGTCAAGAATTTCTTGGGTAACTACAAAGCACATAATTATGAGGAACTGGTGAAAAACATGCTCAGAAACTTCAAAACCTTGGGGGCAAATATGAGCATTAAGATTCACTACCTCCACAGCCATCTTGATAGATTTCCGGACAATCTTGGTGACTACAGCGAGGATCAAGGTGAAAGATTCCATCAAGATTTTCAGGTGATGGAAGAACGATATCAAGGTAGATGGGACCAGCACATGATGGCAGACTACTGTTGGAACCTTCAGCATGACTTTCCTGATGTTCAACACAACAGAAAATCACACCGGCGGAGTTTTTCGAGATGCTAATTGCAATAATTTTAAAAGACTGTGTTTTTTCTTTCTTTTTCTATTACTTCTGAATGAACAATGGATCAACATTTTTGTGATTATTTTCATATGTTTTCTCATTTTCATTTGCTTGTGTGCGCAATGTATCTCAATTAATATTTTGAAGTTTTTTGTTTTTTTTAAATCTATATAGTATACGTTATAACAATAAATAGAGCCAATCTAGCAAAACAAATGACATATTCGAATTCAGGGCCATAAAGTTATCCTAAATTCATTGTAAATTAGTTGGCAACAAAATCACTGTTGACCAGTGTAATCGTAAATTTCATTAAATAAGCTATTCGTTTCGTTTGCACAATGCTGGAATTTATATTTGTTGCTGCTTTTTGCCGAAAAGGCAGTGGTTATTATGGCTCGGTCTCCTGAGGCGATTGTTTCCGAAATCCGCTTTATAATTTATACCTCATGGCGGTGGTGGTGGTAGTTAACATCATCCGATTTTGAGATAATTTCGGATCTGTGACCCTGATCTCAATCCTTAACTTTAATAGCTAAGGGTGAGTCAGAGAATTAGTGCTTATGGGCTAGTTGTCTCCTTAGGGGATGTATGACAGGCATACTCTTCAAGGGAAAATATTAAAATATTCCGGGGGGCTGAAGCCACCAAAACCTCTCTGGCCAGTACGGAAGCAGAAGTACCGGAATGGTAAGGGCAAGAGTTCGAGCCTTAAGTGTACCTATCTCTGGGAATGCATGCAAATTGGTGTGGAGCGAAGGAAATAGACAGCTGTCGGAGGAAAACAGAGGACGCGATTTACATATTCTTTCGTGTTCGGTGGCTTCAGCGCATTGCTGTTTCTTATTTGATGCTCCCAGCGAGGGCTGCACTGATGTTACCTGCGTCTTCTCAACTGTCCCTCTCCTGAGAGAGAAGACCCAGTGAGCAAGTAATTTGGGCGAGAGAGCGAGGGTGTGAGCGATGACGTGGCGTTTGATACGGGAGTGGGGGAAGGGAGTTTTTAAGCGGTCGATGGGGAATGGCAGACGGATTGGATGCCGAAGAGTACCCAGGCGACTCCAAGGGTGTCCCCCCCCCCCCCAAAGTGGCGTGAAGTGGCGAATTATTCCCCCTACGAACTCACTCCATCCGTCGCGTCCCCCTCGTGAATTCAAGCCTGAGACCCTGAAGGGTTGATGGCGCCCGTGAGGTGGCGTCTGCGGTGACGGCCCTCGGGAAACGGTACGGCGAAGGCGCCATGAATATGGGCTGTGGCCATGCTGGGTTTCCATCCCGAGGGGCCAGACCTGTCCGTGGAGGAGGTTTTTCAGTGGAATTGAGATGCGCACTTGAGTGGCGCGTGAAGGGCACTCGGGAGTGCTGCACTTCGACCCTTTTCGCGTGGGAGGTGAAGCTGTAGATATCTTGGCGCCTGCCGAGACTCATAGTGGGGCTTTGCAGTGCTCCTCGTCATCTTCCCTCCCCTCCGTCCCCAGCCGATTACATCCCGGCCAGAATTATGATCCTGCTGTTCGAAAACTTCTTGCAACACGCATCATGTGCTTCACTAAAAACTTCCCTAATTATGATTCTGTGGTTTAAAGAAGTCCGTGGTTTAGGTTCATAAATTGGCCAAAATTAGTGTAACGCATAATAATTCACTTTTATGATTTCTTTGAAGCCGCCGTTGATGCATCCATTTGAATATTGCTGCCGGACTATCCCTATGTGTCTAGAGTAATTTTATTAACTCAATATCTACGCCACATAATTACTTATAATGTCTTGCCCTGTGAGTAGTTCCCAACTACTATTTAGTTACGTAATGAGGTTATGATTTATTATGGTTGTATGTGCTTGCTAAATTTTTTAAAGTATCAATTTGACCTTATCATTATTTATGTGTTGGTAAAGTTGTGGAAATTTGTTTCATACGTGGAGAAGGGAATATTCGGACCAGGTTGCATGCGAATGCATTACAATCCAATTTGTTATCTTAGTATTTCAAATATATTTAATTGAAATAATGGTTCATTTTCCATATGTTTTTTAAGGATTTTGACACTAAAGTGACCTGGGCCTTTTGAATAAACCAAATGTGTATTAAAAATCATTTAAATAATGCTCTATTTTTGGCTCTAAGTTATCACTGACCGATTAAGATTGAATAGCAGGTAGTATTTTCTCTTTGCTTTATCATTTCCCAAGCACTTATCTTGAGCCATTGACTATGAAAACTCGGGCCCTAATAGATTGTAAGGTTTAGCTGGATTGCGGGCAATGGAAGTAGTTCGCATAAAACTATGGCTTGGCGGTAGATGTGTGTGAATAAACGTTGGATGTGGTAAAGTATGCTGAATAGATGAAGCCAATGGCTGAGACCGAATGAACGCACCATGGCAATAATGCATGTCGGAGAGTGAGAGTCTGACTTTTTTCAATAGAATAAGGGAATGATCTCTGCATTTCTTCAGGGTTTTCTTCCGCGTCAGCTTGTTTGTAGACAAGTGTTTCGCTGGCTATCCTGCCAGCGTCTTCAGGTCGAAGGTGTCGGCTGTTTGTTTCTACCTCGCTTATATACCGTAGGCTGGATGAGAGCTGCTCTGTGAGGTGCTTACGGTATATAAGCGAGGAAGAAACCAACAGCCGACACCTTCGACCTGAAGACGCTGGCACGAAAGCCAGCGAAACTGTTGTCTACAAACAAGCTGACGCGGAAGAAAATCCTGAAGAAATGCAGAGATCAAACCATCGCCGCGGAAACCCTCGTTCTAACAGAATAAGGGAATGAATTCTAGAAAAAAACTCGAGAGATATTGTCGCTTGTTTCCGAGGAGTTTCGCAGTTGAGAGATAATTTATTTCGAGCAGCCTTTCGACCGCTGCCTATCTTACATGTTGAGGTAAAAGATGTGAAAGTGGCGTACGTAACTTCTGGACAATCGAAGGAAGAATGCCAAAACTGCTGTGGCAAAAACAACACAATGAAAGCTGGTAACGGCTATAGAGATACACGATACATATTGATGATGATTGCGGTTAAACATTACTCGAAAAAGAGGAGCCGATCGTAGGAGACTTGCAAGAACCCAGTTGTCTGAAGGAAGACTTCAGGTTATTGATTATCTCATCAAATTGTGGGCGCCTTTCGCGTGCTGAGAAAATGTGGAAATGATTAATTGCTATCGTTTCTGGGAGCGTTTCATCTGCCTAACATGCCCTGTCTCGCAGCATCAATATTGCCCCTTCAATCAGGTTAATTGATGTCTTCACTCGCTCAACTGCCTCTTTTCGCCTGTCTGCCCTTGTTCCCCGTTCGTGAATCGTTTCAGAGATATTTCTTCGACGTCTCCTGTCACACTCCCCCGAAGTACGAACGACTCTACCTTTTTAACGTTCGGTGTACCGTTGGCAGTGATAAATCACGCCAACTATTCATATGAATGTGCCTTTCGTCATAAGATAAATATAAATAATCCATGCACGCTTAATGCTTTACGTATACTTCATGCGCATGCCATAGGATGACCCGGTGGTTGTATATTATGAGTCTCATTACATATGGTCGCCCGCATTATGTGTTCGTGTTCATTCATAACACCATCACATTTTCAATTGCTATTTATCCTTCGAAAAGTTTTTCGTCCTGCTGTTATTTCTGTTGCTTATTTTGGAACTCACTTGTCTTGTTAAGAGGCAATGAATATTTCAGTTTTGTCATTATTCTTTTCTTTTTTCGATTTTATTTTGTATTCGTTGCGATTCTTATTTTGGAGCATTACTAACTTTTATATTTCAGTAAGTATCACTAATTCCATCTTTAAATTATTATTGATGATATATTTAGTATCTCATGCTTTCCTTAGATTTCTTTTATGTTCCCAAATGTGTCTTTAAAGGTATCGTTTGTAATTTTCTTTACTCGTATGCATTCTGTTTGATGTAAATAATGACTAATCTATTTCATTTTTCCCTTTTTCAGGTAAGTTGGTGCGAAGTATTTACTTTCTCGGGCGTTGCAACTCCTTGGTGAAAATGTAAGTGAAGGAAAATTAATGTTTTAGGCGTGAATAGATTGAATGCTGGATACACGCTCCTGGTAACGCATAACTTTACCATAGAAAATAAGAATAATTTAAATTAAAACTCACATTGGAGAGTAACACTTGCCGATATTGTCTGTCTTAGCACCAGAATGGATTTCAATTCATTTCCGGTATTACAAGAGATTGGATGGAGATTGAAATTGAATTGACTTCTTTGAAGTTGCTACTCCCCCAATCACTCTTCCGGAACAAAAGGACGCCGAGGAAAAAGGACGAGGAATGATAGGAGATGTTCGAAGGATGGATGTGCATGGGATCGGAAAAGTTGAAGAAGGCGGATAGAAGGATGAACATTGACGTAGTAGACATGGTGAGCGAAGAAAATTCTCTAGGAGACACGGAAGAGGTACTTCACGGAAGACTTGGTTTGGATGAAGAGAGAAGATGTACTGAGCAGGGCGATTCCCAACACGATCCATGTGTGCCATCCTTAACCGTTAGAATACCATTGATATTAATAATAGATGAATAGATACTTCAATATTCTTTTGTCGGTTTACCTCGCCGCAGTGACCTAAATGGCCTAAACAAGGCCCGTGGGTCGCCGCGTGTCTTGTTTAGTCTGTTGAATAATTAACTGTCGTCCAGAGATTTGGAGTGAAATAATACCCCAAGGTCGTGCAAGGACGTAAACAATTGGAATGGATATATAGAAAGTTTAGGTAGGGCAAGGAAAGTAAGCAAGTGTAATACGAAGTACTAAAGGTTAATTTATAACTGATATAATTGAATTGCAATGATTGATATTCCGAATTCATGTTGCATTTTTATTCCGCGCCTCTGTTTTCCCGTTTATCTTTCCTCTACGTGGTGTGGGTTATTGCTTAACCTATTTTTCTTCTCGGAAAAGCGAGTGTTAGACTCAAGTGTTGCATTCCCGGGGTTCGTCCTACTCCGCGACTTGATTCCAGCCGGAAATGAATGGAGCGCTTAAGCCTCCGCTCCGTCGCCTCCTCTTCCCAGCCTTCTCGACTCCCGGAAAATGTTTCTCCCCGCGGAAATGAACCCGAAAAGGAAAGAATCATTTCACTCGCCCGCGGGTCGCTCGTTTCGGAGTTTGTTAGCAGCGGAGTTTCATTTCCACCGCGTAATGGCACACAATGGTGGCGCGCTTTGAAAAGAGCCGACGACTCTGTGGGAGTGGCTGTGAAGGAAAAGTGACAGATAAAAGGCTTAAGTTAATCGCGGGCCGTGGATTAATCGCGGTGCTTGATCCCGTTCATCTCAAGCGGGGCGGGATCCCGGGGAAATCCCCTCTCTCGGCTCCTTCCCAATCTTTATTGTTCCCTTTCACCCGTTCGATGGGATAAAAAATCTGCGATTGCTGTCTGTAGCTAAAGGCGGTTCGAAGGAAGCGACTGTAGAAATTCCTCTTTTTCTGTGGTATACTTTGAAAACTTTTGGATGTGACGGCAAAATTCCATGATTGCCAAGGGCCTAAAATTGTGAAGCTTTACTGCATACAGTCCCTGGGTCAACCGGATCCTAATATGATCTCATTAATAATTAATTTGAACATTTCTTGTTTTATTTGTCCATAAACATCGTCACTCAGCGTTGCCATCTCTAAAATTCAGTTGCATTCCTTGAGATTTTCAGTTTTCAATTTCAATTCTCAGAAGTTTCTTCTATCCTCTCTATAACTTTGCTTTTCATTGTGTAGCCACTTAGACTCGGAAAAAAATTAACATGCTCTATTACGACGGATGGGAGAATGTACAGGTTTTTTTCCTAAATTTTCATGCATGATAAATTTGTCTAGAATGCTGAGAAGTGTTTTCGATGACGTGTAGTATCGAAGGATGAAGTGGATGATAAAAGGGAAGTGATTAATAACGGGCTTAACTTAATCTGGGGCCTCGAAATAATCGCGGGTTTGATCCCATTCTTCTCAAGTGGGCAGGGTATCATCGGAAAACCACTGTCTCGACTCCTTTCATTTCTTCATTTTCCCTGTCACCCATTCTTTGAGACAAAAAATCTACTATTTCTGTCCAGACCTAAAGGCGGATTGTAGAAAGCGAGTGAGAAGTTGGCAGATACGGTTGGGGATCGTGTAGCTCACGGCTATCGTTTTCATTTTTCTGGACCCATAAATGGCCATCTCCGCGTTTTTTATTTACTCTTTCACACTGTGCTCTTGACAACTGGAAGAGTGATAGGGGAGTAGCAATTTCAAAGAAGTCAATGTAATTTCATTCTCCATCCAATTTCTTGTAATACCGGAAATGAATTGAAATCCATTATGGTGCTAAAACATGGAATATCGGCATGTAGCACTCTCCACGAAGCAGGCGTACTCGTCTTGGTTATATTCTAGGTTCTCCTTCACCTGGGACCTCATTATCGCCATTGCGTCAGGAGTTGACTTATAAAACCAAACTAATCGTCGCCCAAATAATCGCTTGCCCTCGCCTCCATTCGTCTGTTCAATATCCTCAGTACCACTTTCGTCGCGTGCTATATATTAGGCTAATAGTCCTATAATCTCCACATTCCATAGCTTTCTTCTTTTTCGGTAGCGGAATTAGTACCATCTTCACCAAATCCTCCGGCCAACATCCCTCATATATCCTGCGTACTTGTTCGAAAAACCTTTTCCTACTATCCCTCGCCATATTCTTCATAAGCTCACACGGGATATTATCCACGCCCACTCCTTTCCTAGCCTTCATATCACGAGGGGCTCTTTCGATTTCCGCATGTAAGATCCCCGGCACAAGATTATCCTCCTTTACTGTACATTCCTCCTCTAAAGTCAAAGTCTATGGCCTGTTCCTTCCGTCTTACACATCATCTACGTATTCCTTCCACCTACCCTATACTTCTTCCCGTTCAGGTAGCATCCTTCCATCATTTGTATTAATTTTAGATATGGCTTACCCTCTTTTGCCGTCCGACAGCGACTTAACTTTGGCGTACAATTCGCCTACCTCTCCTTCTGAAACTTTTCCATTTCCTCACATTCTCTTTTCCACCCAGCCTCACTTGCCTTCTAGCTTCACATCGTAATCGATTATTTATTTCCCTATACACTCTTTTGCCCTGCTCTGTGTCGACGTTCTTCCACATCCTTCTCTCCTCCATTTCATTTACCATTGCCTCGGTAATACACGGCTTCTTTATCCTTTTAATATCTATGTAGCCAATCGGCTTCTCCGCCGCTTTGACTATTCCCGTTTTAATGTTATTCCACCCTTCCTCTATATTCACCTAAAATCTATCGTTAAATATCACGTTAAATTTGGGGTATTTTGTGTTTATTTGTGCTTCATCGTGTACCCTTGACTTTGGCTATCAACTACTCGTAGTTTTGCGCCTGTTATCTTGAGAACAAATATAGTTGGCTTTTTGCATCGAAATTTGGGTGTCGAATAGGTGAGCATCTTGCTTAAAAATTTACTACGCATTTTGTGGTGTTCTGCAATTGCTCCCGATTTGTCTCCTCCTTCATAATGTGGTTTAATTACCTAAATTATCCTGTGCCTTCCATAAAATTGTACGCTTTAAGTACTCCACGGGCGCCTCCAATATGTATCTCTTAAGCTGCCTCATTGAATTCATTGAATCTTCAATTCTAAAAACGGCAATATTTGGAAGATAGCTGTCAATGCGCATGTAAGGTACGATGATTTTACGGATTATTCTCGGTAACGTAGGTTTATTGGAAAAGCGGCGCGAATTCCAGGGAATCCGGTTCGCGTCCTCGTAAAATGAAGTGGTTTTTATTTCTAGGAGTTTCGCTCCATAAAGTTTATTCTGTGAATTCAAACTGTTTCCAGACGATCGTCGAATGGGACTCTTCTTTCAATCACTCGTTTTTTTTCCTATCTTTTTCTTGCCCCGACGCCTTTTCATTGCTCTTTCCAGCCTTTCGCATTCGTGGGGCTGGTGAGGTTGTGAGCCGCGGCCACCGCGATTGTTCGAGGGAGGTGCAGAGGAGAGACGGGTGGGGAGGCGTTGGAATTTCCACTCTTCACTCGGTGGGGGAGACAGGCGTTGTTGGGGTGCGCGCCCATTCCGTCTGGGCGGCGTTGTTAACTTCCCCTGCAAAGCGGTCTGCAGGAGCCGAGTGCATCCCTCCCCGGAATTAAAGGGGAAATTAATCCGCCTCGCCGTGAGGGATCGCCGACCCACTTCTCTGCCCTTCTCTACCTATCGGAATTCGACTCGCAATCATGCGGAGCCATGCGGACCATTGATGCGTTATCAACGAATTATTTTTTTCCCCTTTCTATTTTTGTTTCCCTTTATGTAGTGTGGAGGTTAACTCGTTATCAAATCAGCGAAGGTGATTTTTTTTTTCTTAACCTGTTCCGCCCCGATAATTTGACAGAAATGGTATTTACAATATATCTGTTTCCCCCTTGCATTCGAATTAACTCAACTTAACGTTGGTTGCAAAAGGAAGCGCGCACCAAAAAAAAAAGTCCGCCCGAACGTCTAAAGACACAATCAATATTATTTTGAATAATGAATATTAATGGTTGTTTGTTTAAAAAATAGTTTTTCAAGAGGAAATTGTTTTCTTCGGAATGTCTTGGAGAGACCGGAAAAGCTTTAAATACATATAACTGATAACTTCAGGCTTTACTCTGAGAAACCTCTCCATATTGGAAATAAAAGAATAAACATTGTAAGGTTTACTTGTATATAAAAGCCTTAAACACATTTTGTAACTATTGCGAGTGCTGATTGCCATAATGTATTTGAGAAGTAAATTAGCAAATTTTAACGGTTTTCAAACCTTCAATCTTTCTCCTATTCAGGGTATTGATTTAACTCGTTTAAGGGCCTAGGGGATGGCGATTCGTTTGGTCGAGAGCGTCTGATTGGTGGAGAGGGAACGTTTTCGTGGCCTCGTTGAGGACTGTTCCCACGGCCCGTCTGTCGCATCACTCTCGTGCGCTTGCCTCACCCATCAGATCCCCCGCGAAGACGAGCGATCTGTGCTCGCCACTTGGCACTTACACGCGATCGGAGAGTGAAGCAGACAGGTGACGGACGCCCCTAGTTCTGGGCGCCACTGAGTTTTTCTAATCCTATACTTCCTCCTGCCAAAATCATTTTTTTTTTCTTCGCTTAATCCTGTATACGCCGTAGCTGTTACCGTTGTGAATATAACTCTGTGGGACCCGGTTACCTAACGCCCTGATGCGTGATTGCTCTAATGTAAGTATCAATATTATATATCCTTAAAAAAAAACCGATTTTACCTTTTTTATGTATAAATATTGTATATCGTTTTAATCTTTGTATTTTATATTGTTCATACTTTTTTCTTACATAGCCCTGATGATGATTTAAAAATAAATCGAAACGCTGGCTGAAACTTGTTTTAAAATTGACCTAAACTCCAAGAAATATTATATCGTATACTTAACTCTTTTTATCGTATTTTCAATACGATGCATGGCGATGGAAAGGGAAATGCCAGTATACCTTTCACTTCTATTTCTTTACACTTGTGGTTTTATTTTATGTTCACAGTAATCCCAGCATGTGCCACATATAGTGCATTGCAACCGTAAAAGAATTGAACCAGTGACTTTTTGAGTTCGTTATGAGAGAGGAGAATCTCGATCTCTGCTGGGAAAAGGTGCGCGGTTTCTTAACTAGTATCTCCCACCCTTACTTTTCAATTCTTTCGCGAGATGAATAAATGATCACCTCGTGACGAAAATTTTCATGCCTAATGGGGAAAATAATCAGAGACAATAATTATTCATCGAAAACTAGTATCTATTAAACCAGTTTTATCTGTCAATTATCTCTGTATTTCCTATGGTACCTTATTAATTTTTATTAATTGGTCTGTGCCCTTATCGGTTTCTCTTACTTCCATTTATTGAACGAAAAGAATTTTCTTTTGTTTTCACGTACCGCGAAACCAGCTGGTGTTGGCCTTTAGGGCGAGGATCATGACAATTAGTAACTCTGCAAACACGAAAACACATGCCATGGATAGAGGTGACATACCCATACGGGACTCGAACCCGCGGCCTTTGGATTAGCAGACGAGGATTTTACCCCGACACCTCCGAGACCGGCAAAATATTTTTAAGCTCAAAACTTTTTTTTCCAAGTGAATCATTTTTATTTCATCTTATTTTTTCATCATATTTATTTACTGGTATATTTATCTTTTTTTCCTACCGATCATGCCTCATAAATATGATATCGGATCCGCTCTCTAGATGCTAAAGAGCCACATCCGGCTTAGAAGTCGCATTTTGCCTTTATCTCGTTAGGTGATACCGTGCTCTGTTTGTGGGAGAGTTCATATCCCCCTCTCCTCCCTACTCACTCTCTGTCATTCTCTCCTGCACTCTCTGCGTCTGTCACTTCTACTGGAGCTCCTCTCTGGGCGCGTGTTCACGGGTGGCCGGACCTTTCTCGAGAACCCCTGGATCCGCTTGTTTCCGCCGCCCCCCCCCCCCCCCCCCGCCTAGTTGCTCCTCTCAAACTCTAAGCCTTCTCTCATTGTGCCCGAAGAGGTTGTACTCAGAGCCGCGAGTGTAGCCGTACACGCATTTCACTGGCGACCCACTTGTGTCCAGAATGTTCCGCGTGGACCATATCCATGTACTCGAATTCCACTGTCCAAAGTTATCCTTCCTCTCTGTTCCTAAGGTTTTGAAACTCTCTTGTATGTGTCGTCGTATGCGTAAGCAGTTCATTTGAATAAATACGTCTGCATATACAATGTACTTGCTACTACACGAGTCTCCTTATACCCTGAAAAAACTATTTTCTCTATTCGAAAGGCGCCCACGTAATTTAAGGCCTTTCTGAAAAAAGAGAATATTACGTAATGGAGAGAACTGTCTTTCCATTAAATATTTTAATTTTAGTACAAATTAATTGTATTTTGAATGTAGCCTGGCATTAAAAGTATTTTCTTGAGCTCTACAAGTTGTAGGTAGCGAATGCTGTGTTGCATTATTTCTGACTCAAAGAGATAATAAGATTATATGGAATTTAGATTCACCATTTAGTTGCCAGCGTCAATAATGTTATCCCCGTAATTTAAGAAGACTTCAAGGCATCTGTCCGAGAATACTAAATTTAGGTGTGCATTGGGTGAGATTAGACTTTCTTGAATTTGACCTAGCTTTTATTAAAGTCCTTTATTATTTGAAGGAAAAATTCGTCATTGTACTTATCCGTTCGACGATGCTCTCATCGTTGCAAGTAACCTTAAAAGTCGTTTTTATTGCCAAAAGTTTCGTCCTAACCTTTCATTTCATGTGGAAGGAAGGAGTCTTAACCTCGCCCCAATAAAGTCAAATTTATTTCTGTCTGAATTCTAATTTTAGACCTGTCGAATTTGTAAGCCCGAATGTGGAACATGCCGCACATTGCGTTTCCGTTTCTCGGAATTCGAATGCATTTGTGCCACCCAAGGCACCTCAACTTACGGAGCCTGGAGTGCGTTATTATTACGGAGGCCCCATCGCTGAAACCATCCCATGTGGCCTATATAGGGAATGTTCGTGGGCTGGTTAGCACGTAAAGGTTATCCACGTGGCACTTCCTCGAGTAGCATAGCCCCCGCGACTAAAGCCCGTATGGCACTTCCCAATTTATTGGCCAATCTATTGGATATTGGATTGTGGTCCAACTGACACACACCAATTTCTAGTCCAATATCCTTTCCACAATATTGGACACAATTTCTTGCCCAATATGTAATTTAGAACAGGTTCTATTTTCTCGCGGCCAATCTCCAATCAGAAGTCAGTTATGTTGACTCCTAGTGGCCAAAACAAGAAGCTCTTTGCAAAACATCAGGTTTGGCTGTAAATCATTGTTTTTTCCGAAAATTCACTTGAAGTTTCTAAAATGTGGACGAAAGAAGTATTTTCACTATATATTGAATCGTACAAATCTCACGAATGCTTATGCAACTTAAAATCATCGAAATGTAATGGCGTTCTCGAGCGGGACATCAGATCACTATTTCGGCAAATTTTGGTGCAAATATTGATCGTGTCGTACGCTACGTAACGCCTAATATTTGAAGCAATATTGCACGCCGATTTATTGGCCAATAAATTGGAAAGTGTCATACGGTATTAAGGGAACGAGAGGAGGTATCACGAGTATTGCAAAAGAGGATCATCAAGTGGGCCTCTGAATGTGTTGCCGCCGACCGCGCATTTAAATGGGTTCACGAAAGTCGCCACTCGCGTCGCTGACGGACAACGTGATTCGAGTTTCAAGGGGAAATAACGTATAATCAGGGGTTTTAACCGAAATTTATATTCGTGAAGATGTATATTTGCCGGCCTCGGTGGCTGCCTGGCTGAAGGCCGCGGGTTCAAGTCCCACCTGGGTATATCACTCCTATCCAGGGCATGGATGTCAGTTGTCGTCTATCGTCGTTATGTTCTAGCCCACCGATGTAAAGGCCAATCAGTGCTGTTTTCGGGGTTAAGAAAATAAGTAAATGTGATGTATCAAATTCACAACTTTTAAATGCTATTCCTAGCAATTGAAAACGGTGTACCGCAAATATTGGAAAAAAGTGAATCGCAGTTCTCTCATCACCACCTCATCATTTTTGATAACCGATTAAAAATGCGACTGAAGTGACGACAGATATCAGCCTTCTATGGGATGGAATTGGGCCTCCTCTATGCAGTCCCCTTGGGAGATATATACGAAAACAGTCGCCCGCACCAATCCCTTGATACCTCCGGATGGCGGAAGAGATGCGTTCGAGTGTCGCTTTAAGACACGTCGGAAGGGGGATGGGAGCAGAACACGTTCCTCCCTCCCACTTCAAAGGTCCGAAACTTTCCGTCGGCCGCCCACAGCCTCATGTTGGGAAGAGGTCGCTCTTCCAAGATCTTCCCCGCCCGCACTCATTAAAGGAAGTGGGGAATAGGGTGGTGGGTTGACGGGCGAGTCGAAAGGCAGGACGAGATGAGAACCCCTGCTGAGCGAGGGGGTAAAGACCCCTTGTGCACACATCGGAGCCCTCCACGATGGGTTCTGTGGGGATGCGAAGCGCTCGCAGTTGACAGCCTAGGGCGGCCACTTATTTCCATTATTCAAATTCCACGTCCTCCAGTCCTTAATTAGTATTTTCTTTACAAATTACACTCACTTGGGCAGGGAAATTAATATCATTCGCTTTATTTTTCTGGAGAAATATACTGTAACGTCGCGTCCTTGATGTTGGATGATGATCCTACTGTTTTTGAGTTTTATGCATTTATTTTTTAATTCTATTTTTGTTTGTATTCATGTTTATGTTTATATTGCTGTTTTGGGGGTTGAGGGCGCTATGGTGATCGGAGTGTAAATAATTGATAGTTATGAAGAGAGCCATATTGGAGGCTGGAGAGAGAATAGAGGTCTATTATTGTTAGAGATAAAAAAAAAAGGGTTGCGACATTACAACCCCTATGAAAAAATTGTATAAACTGTTTCATATTTTTATACATTGCCATGGTAATGTATAAGAATGTATAAAAATTTGAAACAGGTTTATACAATTTTTTCATAGGGGAATACTTATCGAGTCGATATGCGTCTTGGAGTTGTAATACTCCAATGAAACTAGGCGACTTATTTCATATATACTCTATTGGGATAGTGCGATACGTGTTTCATTGCTTTTTTTTGACACTTCAATTGTGGGAGTCTAATAAGTGTCGTCCTCCACCGTTGATATCAATCACTTGCATCCTCAGATTACTTACTAGCCATCACCCCCTTCCTATGTTTCTTAAATTGGGCTGCGAGTGTTTGCCGGTCGTTAGCTTGGACCTTACAATCTTTTCATGAATTCTCCCCATTTTAATACTGAATTCTATCATTTTCATCACTTTTGGACAACCAATTTGATAGCTGAAGTATATGCAATGTGTTCATTTGATTGTTACGAGAAATAACAATGTGTGTCCTTTGTGTTGCATGTTGTTTGTTTTCAGGTTGTGTAACTATTTTCATGTGGCTTCATTAATTTGCAATAAATAAAATCATTGGAAGGAAATTCAAGTGTTACATCTTCTCCCCCCTCTTCATGTCTCTCCTTGGTCAAACAAATTGGTTGAAAACGAAGGCACCTCTGAGTGCATTAATTTGGAAATAAAAGCGTTTGAAAAAGCCTTGCGTTCATAGTGTACTTGTGATTTATCTCTGAATGGTAGTGGACTATCATTTTTTATCTGAAAGGAAGAGGCTAACTGTTGTTGAGATATTATAATTGTTAAAATAAACTTGATTTTGGGCTACACTGCAATATTACAGGGAATTCGTTCCGCTTGATCCTGTTGACACAATTTTTTTTCTTCTGACGTATTAGTCGTATAGTCACGTATAAGTGCACCAGTCTAATTAGTTTTTCTCTTCATTGGTATTGGGTTCATTATTGAATATTGCTGAATATATACTTTAACTTAATACTATTTATACTAACCGTAAGTATACTTTTTAACTGCCGAAATACAAGTAGACGGGAAGAGCGACTGAGAAAGGCCTCTAACCAGCTCTGTAGGACAAGTTATCAAGGATGTAATTGAGAGAACATTCGTAAGTATGACTAGATTAGCTGGGAGAGAAGGGATGGGTCAGCTGTACTAAACTAATATTCCGATTGATGACTTGTAATGTCAAACTATGAATTGTTCTGACTGAAAATAGTGTGCTCTGTTAATGGGGTGATTGAAATTTTTGGAAGGCTAAAATTTGAGGACTAACAATAAGACTTAATTTATGTTTGGCACCGATTTCATTGGCTATCACCTTGTAAGCGATAGGATTCTTTTGTTGGTGGCAATCATTCACACTTTATTTCGAAGAGGGATTACGTCAAAATTAAGAATTCAAATGTTTCAAGCTCCATTACTATTGCAATTTTCTTTTTACCTTCACATGCATCTGATTCCCATTAAGAGCTTGCCCATAAAAAAATCATCACATGGCCGTGATGAATTGAATATAAAAAATCTTCACAGAAAGCCTCCGTCATATCTCTAGCTGTGGTCTACAGGCCACTTGCACAAAACGGCTGGAAATTGGGGAGCTGTATGTCAAGTCGTATTCATGTCGAGTGCTTTAGATTTCTGTTTAGAATTAGTGAGTGGTTTCTGTGGTTAAGTGGTTCTAACCAGAGGCTTTTACTTTATGATGAAATTATTTATTATGTTTCTTCTAACCTTCCGTTGTATTCGTGTGATGTTTTAACCTTTGAATATGCCGTCCGCGTCAGCACGCAACCAGTGTGAAAGCGTAGGCCCGAAATGGGAACTGAGAATAATATTTACCATGGATAATCGTAGTGATTTTGTGGTCCTTTCATGTTGGCCTTACTATGAGCTTCTTTCTGATATGATTGTTCTCTTTGTTTAGCTGCTGATAATCTGTCATGGTTGGGTTTTGTTTTTTTTAATAATTCCTTTCTTGTTTCCTTTTCGATAACGTATCTGTTGGTACAATGGCTAATCTTTATATTTCTTTCGTGAAAAACGATTTATTGATGAAGTGGAAGTTGTTGGTTTGTCGGATATCATATTTAATTTTTCGTTTCGAAAGCGGCGCGTGGATTGTAATGCCCAGTTCCTCTTTAATCCCTGTATTGAATTACATTTAATCATTGCCTAATGTTAATATTATTTATTTTTTCTGCTCTTCGTTTAAATATGATATATGGCTAGATGTTAATTATCTGTGGCATAAATCTAAAATATCTCTCAATGCTGTTGCTTTGCTCTGTGCCAATATTATGGGAAGTTTCGGGATGTATCTTTTTTGCTCGGGATTATTAAACCGTTGTTTCAATATTAATTTCATTCAAGAACAGAAAAACACTCGATAAAAAATACTTTATTATTTGGATTGATTATAATTTTAATTACATTCTCTGAAATATTGGTTTGAATGCGTGATAAATGTTCATATTTTAACATCGTATTTATTTATTTATAATGAATTTTGTAAGAACAGTCGAAATTATAATGTCATATTATCCCACGTTTTAGTTCCATGGCATTTCAATTTAGTCCCGATTCAATTTTCCGCACAATTCGGTGCTTGGGTTTCATGAATATCAAACTCGGTGTGTTGCTGACTGAGCCGTGACCCTTGAGAATGAGAAATCAAGACTCGGCAATGAATTTTCTGTGAAATTGAGAATTTTAAATCGGGGGAAATTTCAGCCGCGCTAAAAATCCTGCCTGCGTTAAGAATTCACTCGCGAAAAGAATGGAGTGCCTTTTTTTATTTGCTGCTCGTAAGCGGATCAGTTCGTAGGTTACACCAAGTGTCTCGGACCTCGGTTTTCATTAGAGGGGGAAAAAAATCCCCACTTAATGTCGGAGCGGTAGTGAGTGCATTTGATTTACATTTTTCGTGAGCCGCCGCAGTAATTTTTTTTTAAATATATCGCCATTCCCATTCGCTTAAGTCCTTTGTACTTTTAAAAGTATTTTTTTTACCCTCGGCCTCCATAGAGGCTCGTTAAATATTGCAGGGAATAAAGGAACATCAAACATCGCTCGCTGAATGTGCCGTTCTTGTCTCCTCGCTTGGAGTTAGGTGTTTTTTGCGTCGAGTGTTTAAAAAGAGAAATTCTCGAGTCGCATCGGAATCGGAGTCGTTGTGTTTTGCGAGAATCCGCCGTGATTAAACGGCGGAAAGAAACCGAAAAGAGAAGTGGGAGGGGTGAACGCGAAACAAAAGGAAGACTTCGCCGCGAGATTGGTGCCTGTGTGTGTATGTGTGTGTTGTGTGACCCGGTTTAAGTGCATACAGTTTCGGCTTGATGAGTTTGCATTTGCGCCGGTGGAGGGGTCGGCCAGGGTGACGGCGAGTTTCCCCTCTTCGTGCTATGTTACTCCATGCACCTTTCTTTCATAGCTGTTGACTCGGCGCCCGCTCTCGCTCGGACTACTCGTATAATCTCCTTTTATTTTTTAGCTGCCCAAACCGTTCAGCCTCTCACCATTACTTTGTTCTCAGTCTTACCACTTTTCTCTCCAACGAACAAGCAGGCCAATCCATCCGTCTATATTTTGTCGGGTGATAAGGTTTGAAAAATTTGAACCTGCTCTCTCCGAAGGGCTTATTAGAGAGCGCTTTATTTTCTCGAGAGGGTCATTCTGTTTCTCGTACCCCTGTTGCCCCCTTACACCGCATTGTATAATATTGGTTTATGCCAAACTTTATCATGAGTCGAGTGATTTTTCGGCTTCTAATGCCGCCCGGCAGCGCCACCTTCACTTCATTTTCCTCTAAAACTTGGTTTTGTGAGCACAATAAATAGTATTTTTCAGCCTCCGATTTACACAATACATTTATAAGCTTCTCATAATGTATGTATCGATTATTTAAAATTAATTTCTAGATACAAAAATAATTCTATAAATTATGTTTTCATCCCCCTACCCTTAGTTTTATTTTCACACCGATTACTTAATCGATTATCACATTAGTATTGTTTATTTTTTATTATTATTACTAAGAATCTGAAATGTTATATTTTGTGTGTGTTCGAGGATACTTAAGCTGCGAACCTTGTAGCCCAATCTGTCTATGTATTCCCACCACAGTGTAATTTAGTAAACAAGGGTCGCCACTCGTCAGGTGTTGTCTACAGTCGCGTTTAGCTTTGATGCTTGTATTTGTATGTTTGAGTGACTATTACCATCCGAAAATAATTATACCACGGTAAAAATATCCTTATTTAACTTGTCTGTTTCGGTTATGAATAATATACTTTATTGAATGTCCAAATAAATTAATCAATATATTTTTAGTTCTTTTAAAGTAAAAAAATAATTTGCAGACTTAGTTAAGGGGTTAAAAACAGATATGGAAAAAATATAGCTATTAAAATGCGTTCGAACTACTCCTTCATAGGTATTCAAAGTGAAATTAAATTTTTATAGTTATTATTTCCATTCATTGCTGCCGCATTTCATGACCTCTGACCCGACGCCTCTCTCCTAGCTGTTTGAATATTTGCCCAGGTATTTTATATGGGGTCGGTGGATGCCTGTTATCGTCTCTGAATCGTTTGCCAGGTCCCGTTAGGATGTGAACCGGAGCGTTGGAAGATGCGTGCCGCGCGGGCTTCCGTCGGTTCGAAAGTAATTTGCGGCCCACGGAATTGGCCGGAAATTGCGTCACGCGAAAATTTCTCGGAAGCGAGAGCGATCAAAGGCCCAGAATACTGTCCCGATGAAAATGGTGTACGAGCTGACTCCTTGGAAATATTCTAGTTCTAGTATCTCGATCCCATAGGGGTACATCCTCTCAGAGTGATACCTCCCAAATATTGTTTATTGCAGGGGTTAAAGATAACTCTGAACGAAGGCATTGTTTCTCTATTTCTAGTCAAATAGTTTGCGAGAAAAATGGCCAGATATCAGCTGAAAATCAACTAAAAGAAGACTAAGATATTAGTATGGAGCAAAAGAAAGGAGGCTAAAACAAACATTAACCTAGGATAGCATTAGCTTGAAGAGGTGAAAGAGTTTTCTCACCTGGGAAGCCGAATTACTAACGATGGACAAAGCAAGAAAGAAATAGGCAGTAGAGTAGCGCAGGCGAAGAGGGTATTCTGCAAAAAGGAAGAATCTTCTTACAGCTGAGAATACAAGCATGGAAGTAAGGAAACAATTCATCAGATGCTACAATAATATGGAGTATGTTTCTCTATGAAAGCGATGCTTTGACGTTTACAGCAGCAGAGAAGTCAAGAGTGTAAGCATTCGAAATGTGGTGCTACCAAAGAATGATGAAGATAAAATGGATTGACCGTGTTAGTAACAAGGAAGTGCTAAGAAGAGTGGGAGAAAAGAGAAGCCTCCTGTAAACCTTGAGCAGAAGGGGCAACTTAGTTGGCCACATTTTGAGGCATGATGGCCTGAAGAAGACAATAGTTGAAGGACAAGTGGAAGGGAAGACGGGTAAGGGACGTACCCGAATAAGTTACATAGGACAGGTTATAAAGGATGTGAAAAAGAAGAAATACGTCGCCATAAAAAAGTTAGTGGATAGGAGAGAGGAATGGAGAGCTGCGTCAATCCAATCTTAGGATTATTGACTAATGATGATGATGAGTTTCCAAGTAGGCGTCTGCGGAGATTATGACGGTTGGCAGCGATTCTTCCGGGTTTCCTCCCGCGTTTTTCCATTTTACTGGATGATATTATTACAGTTAGGTAACCCGGAAGAATTTCTGCCTACCGTTCTAGTCTATTATTCCTTTCCTCGAGCCACTTCTGAAATATTCCGCCACTAATGATTTTGGCTTATGCCGTTTGCGGTATTTTTTTTCGTAACACCGGGTGTTATTCTTCGATATTGTAAAGAAATATTATGGCACAAAATTAGGCAAACTCAAGTACATTAATTCATTAATAGTTCTGCAACCCAATGCTTCGTTTACTGCAGTCCTCCGTTTCTCCCTCTCCCGAGGTTGTTTCTTCATTTCCCGGGCGTTCTTCCTCCTCCAGTCCTTAATCTGCTCCAAGTACTGAAGGTTGAATCACGCGACTATTTTTTCCGCTCCTTCCAAGCGGTAGCTCCAATGGTGGTGTAAAATGGCAGTTTCACGCAATCATTTTCCGCCTTGGCTCCAGGGATGGAAATATCTTTTTCCATCATTCGGCACCTCCCTTATACCTTAGCTGAAATCATAGCTGGCACCGTCCTTCAGCAGAGAGGAAATACGTACGTAAGGATCTGTGAATTGCAAAATTGCTGCGACCATTTTAGTCTTAATTATCAGTTGAAATTAATTCATTTTATTTTATTCAATTTTTTCGAGTAGTAAATCATCTGAATGGTTTTTCTGTCATGTTAAAAATTATAACTGAATTTCCTGGTGTCCACCTGAGGGAAAAATCTCTTGATTATGTAACCTTCAGGCAAACTTTTGTACAAGTCGGAATGTCACCAAATTTCATTCTGTTTTCAGAATGTTAGCCATGATTTTACGTGCGGGTAGTCAAATGGGGACAAATAATTTTCGTGTTCAGGATGATATGTCGTGTAGAAGCTTTGAAGCGTGCCATGAAAGAAATCATAGCTGGCACCGTCCTTCAGCCGATGAGAGCGGAAGGTCTATACAGCGATTGGCATTTGATTGAATGACAACTGTAAATACGGAAAGCGATGAACGGTGGGAATGTCCGTGCGATTCAGAAAAGGATGGTTCGAGCGGTTACTCTTTTGGTCGTTTAAAACCTATCGCCGAAGCTATCACTCTGAGGGACGGAAAAAATGATCGTGTGATTCAGGCCTTATCTCTTGGTATTCCTCGGGAAATTTTTCCCGCCATTGTATCTTTCATTTAATCAATGTCTTGTGGTATGGCTTATCCACCGAGTCTCTCTCTAGCTTGTAGTGCCCGACAATGCCCTTTTTTCTCCTTTTCTTCGGCCTACGCCTGTATATACCTTTTCCCCGTCCATTTGATCTTTAGCATCCTCCATTAGAATTTCCTGCTCAACTTTTAAGTTCTATTCTTAAGTCACGACGTAAATATTCACTGATTTCTTTCTTTTGACCTATTTTTAATTCAGATACTTCATTATTTTGCCGATAAATCGGAAAATAGTTTAATGCTATGCGTAAAGTTTCATTATTATGATGAATCCGTCGTTATGAGGCACCTCTATTGTCCAAGCGATATGCCTATCCTATTTGTAGTCTACTTTTCTACAAGCATCGACACAAAAAAAAACTACGTAAAATTTCGATTTTCAAATTCTACAGGCGTTGAACAACGTCCTAAGCTCAAATTTGTTTACTGTAATCGGCAGAGTTTAAATTATGTGCGGCGTATTTTGAAACTTAAATGACTTAGATGTGCTTAATTTTTCGTTGAAATGGCTTCAATTTCCCAGTTAGAAAATTACATTAAGTTGTAGGTGGTGAACACGTGGACATTCTGTTGCCTTTCGTTTGGTTTCAATTCGTTGCTTTTTTAAATTTTTGCTAGAATTTTTGTCTCACTTTTTGTCGTTTATAATTCCTTGCTATTGTCTTTAATTTTCTTTTTATAATCTTTTTTAATCTTTATTTTAATTTTCTCTTAATAATCTTTTTTAGCGTCACTTCTCCGTTCTACCTTTTACCTACGCTTTAGAAAATCCTCGTTCAACCAGCGATTGCATGTGTTCAAAACTTATTTTTCATATTTATATTGGTCGTTCTTTTTTTTCTTTGTTGATAGTCTTTTGTCCCAGCAGTTCTTTTACAAGTACTTGCGTTTGTTGTATTTTATTTGCTCCACTTTACCATCAAAATGTTCTCCATCACGTATATTTCGCTGTATTTAATCCCTTCTAGCCAATTTCTTTTCTTTATCCCTTTTATAGTGTGATTACCCCGATATTTTAGTATTTATGGTGACTTTGTATGCTTAACTAACGCAGGGTTTAAATGCCTGTTATATTTATCAATTTTATTTTTAAGTTTCAATGCAGCCGAGGTTGTGTAAACCTGAGACTTACTTTAATCCTCACCAGCTTATGTTTTCGTTATTTCCGTATGTGTGGTAGATCTATTTCGTATGCATGGCGGAGGTATCTTGTTGAGTTTCCTCCATCCATAAACGCGGTCGAACATAACTCTACCTGGATGTAGGCTAACTCTCAAAAGGGTAATTAAAAATTTCCACTCATTAGGTATCGTACTTCTGAGGAGCTAGTTAGGGGATATTTTTAGTCGTAGGTAAAATCACTAATTCATTGGTGCGCAATGATGAAGTCCTCGTGGGCGTGTGACGAGGAAGGCTCTAAGTTGAGTAATTAGTTGCGACCAGTGCGGCAGACGTACTGCAGTATAGAGAGGCTGTCGGAGGGAAGTCTTCAAGGCTCACTTCTCATATGCTTACCGTTGTCCGAGCCCAAGGTATAGGAATCTCGCTACTATTCACTGCAAAGATATTGGTGAGGCGGGCATTGAGTTATGCCTATGAAAGCCATATCCAAGTTTCGCCGGTCAATCGTAGTCCATGTCCTCCTTGCTCCTCATTGCGTATCCTCTTTGGCGACCGAAACTGAATTTCTCTGAATAATAATAATATTTATTCTACTTATTCATAAATTGAAAAATACATGTATGTCATAAACAAAGCAGTAAAGTAGAATATAGGTACCCCTTTGGTATACGTGAATAGGGGTTACCATAATTTCTTAAAGCAGCAGCTGGTGCTGATTAATAAGCATTAAAAAAACATAATAGGACACAAATAATTTAGATAATCAAATATGTGTGTGCTGTATAAGGTCGGAATAGGGAAAATAAAATTCAAGAATAATATAAATAACAATGCAAATACAAAATAGTCCATGAAATTAAAGAAGAAAAGAGAATTTTTTTAGAAAACCTTGTAGAAATGATAACTGTTAACAATGAAAATACAAAATTAAAAACAAATTAAATTTATCAAGATTACACAGCAACTTTTAACAATTTTTCAATATTTTCACTCTTGGGAAATAAGCGATTGTTTTAGTTTTGACAGAAACAAAGTCATAGAGCCAAATCCATCCAATATTTTTTCGATCTCAAACACGATAGTCGTGTAAGGGATCAATTCGATGTAATATCTCGAATTGCTATTTTTTTTATAGTAGCATGGAATTGGAAATAACTCATTATCGCTGGTCAAAAATCCTGAGATTATGGTTTGAAATAGATCTCCACTCAATTCTCTTATAAGCTGCTCTTTTCACACCTACGTATTCCTTATCTTTTTCATCTTTATTTACCTGTTCCTTATATTTTAAAACACAAGCACTAACCAAAATCCAAAGGCGAGGTGGCGCAGGGAAAGTCATTGGCTACCCTGATATTGCGCCCCTTGCTTAACCACGGGTGAAAACTACTCTCTCCCGTCTTAACCATCCTATGGGTTGAGTCTCGGTGAGGGTGTCCCTATTCGAAGAATCTCCACTTCTATAACTGGCATTCTCTGAAAATTTCCGGAAAATTGTGTCCAAATTACTTCAGGTACGCCGGGCGGAAGTCTCCTAGCTCCTAATAAGCAGAGCCCGTAATCCTGCATGGTTGTTATCTTATTATTAACTATTGGTTATTAACTATTTTATCCAAACGTTTCTTGAAAATTTGTGCGAGGGGCCACTCAGCTTTACCTATCGACACAAATTCAGGCACTAAACGATATTGTCGTTTTGCGGTATTCATATGTCAGCAGTTGCTCAATGCTCCTAGGAACCTTTCAGCCAGTGTTATTCGTGAATCTACTGATTTTTTTATAAAATAATTTTTCCTTAAGTGTTTGCATTACAGAGGAGTTTTTTTTCGAGTAGTCAATCGTCTGAATGGTTGTTCTGTCATGTTTAGAATTAGAACTGAATTTTATGGTGTCCACCTGAGAGCAAAATCTTTCGTTTCTATAACCTTCAGGCAAACTTTTGTATAAGTCGGATTATCACCAAATGTCACCCCGCATTCAGGATGTTAGCCATGTTTTTACGAGCGGGTAGTCAAGTGGAGACAAAAAAAATTCGTGTTCAGGATGAAATGTCGTGTCGAAGCTTTGAAGCGTGCCATGAAAGATATCGGCGTTGCTCACAGTTCAGTGGGAATTTAGCGTGGAGTCTTTCGATTATTAGGTGCAGTGATTTTTACCTAAAGTGTACTCTTAGAAGTGAAATTAACTTTAACCAGGGGTCGGTGAGTAGGTATAATTTAATAAAGTAATTTACTAGTGACATGATAGATAGCGTTTTCCCAACTTAGTTCTTCATTTTATGAATCAGAATCGAGTAAACTTCATGGTATATAATACCTATAATACCTTTTACTCAATAATATGTTGTTTTTTTTGTTCATGTGCACAGTCTAGTGTTTGGTCGCGTAGAACTTCTTTTATAAACCTTTATCGTCTTGAGGATTTGACTAACTGTCATTCCTTAAAGGTTATTTTCTTTTCTTGGGAAATTCTTGGCTTTTTGTTTCACCGCCATCACAATCGTGCTATCAAAATTATTGCTGTAATATAATGATTTACGCATAATCACGGCGGAAGGAACACGAGTAAGTAATTACACTTCATTTTGTCCGTGACCTTTATGGCCATTGAACCTATCGTCGGGCTGGAAATTTTTCAAGGAAGGAAAGCAACGTTTTAAACACGCGAGTGTGCACTAACGCTCACGCAACCTTCTATGCAGGCCAGGGTGTGTCCTCTGCGGAAAAAATTGATTCCAGCGTTTGCATTTTTATGCGTAAATTGTCTTGTTTTGATCAAGATTTTTTGTGACTTCTAATCTGTAACATTTTTTTCCTGTTCCGCTTCCGTTTTTTAAGAGAACTAGCTGAAAGAATTGGAGAAAAACAGTTAGTGTTTTTAAAATCATATGAGAGTAGCGTCTATTTTATGGTTCCAATTCGCTGATTTTATTGATTATGTGTCTATCTGAACGCATAAATATGTTTTCCATGCAGTTTTCACCTCCGATTTTGTTTTTTGCTATAAATTGCAGAGTATGACCCCTTCTCCCCTCCTGTAATTAGAATTCGCTTTACAAAATTAACTTTTGGGGACATTGAAAAGAGAAATGGGAGCATTAAGAACAAGAATAATGTTTCTGTGGGATAACTTTCAAGTATTCTTCGTCAAATATGATTAAGTACTTCTGAATTAAATACGTAGCCATTTATTTATGCACTGTATTATGTTATGTATTTTGGTTTTTATTCTCAAGACTGTCTTTAAAAAACCTTGTGAAATTATCGTAATGAAAGGGTAGTTTTCCGGAAACATTAGAGCTTATCGTGAAGATGCTCTTTGCGGATATTATGTTTTCATATTACTAGCAGTGACTGGCAATTTAATTAAAATAGTAGACTAGCACCAAAAAAAGCCTGAAAACACTCATAATTACTCGCTTTTTTTCTTTTTTACTTCGATAATTTGTCTGTCTCATCGGTGGAATCTTTTAATTGACTTTTTAACACGCTTCCCATTGTCAGAACGGCTTGAGGTTTTGGACACTTGTTTGCCTAGATGATAGTACATAATTAAATAATCAGATAATTTAAATTTTGTTCCATTGTGCAATCGACTTAAAGTTCATTCATATATGGATAATAGTTTCAAATTTTCTCAATTCCCGTTAGTTGGAATTTTTTGGCTGGAATTTCTTCAATAGCTCTGGTTAAATCGATTCGATGACCTACCATGAAAAAGTGGAGAATAAAAAGTAAAGAAAAAAGATTTATAAAAAACACTCCTTTTCCGAAAACAGTACCAAGTGCACCCAAAAGTTAAAAAAAAGCTTTTCATCACTCGGAGAATAAAGCGTGGATGCTGAATGTTAAGTTTTCAGTTTCTTATGCAGGTACATAGATTGTAATTTTTTGTGCGTTTTGTGTATAGTTTCTACATATAATGTGTCAAACGCAAGCAAAGGTAAGAAACTATCTCCTAATGCAAAACCTGTAGTGATACGGCCACTACCAGTTGCGAATCTAGGTTTGGACCAACGTAGACGGGCAATCCGGGGGTCTAGGGAGTTCCCCCCAGCCGGAAGGAGGGTTCTGGGATTTCGGAAATTTGGCATTTTCCAAAACGGCGGGTTTTGTTTAATTCTTCTATGAAAAAAAACACCACTGCGCTCATGTGGTAGGTCATTTTATAAGTAAAATTTTTATGGTGGTCATCTACATCTACATACTATCACGGAAGCCGCCTCAATGGGCTTGTGGCGGCGAGTGTTAGAACACCATTGTTTTATATTTATAAAGGAAAAATTCTCACGAAATTTCGCCTAGCATTTGTAGTCCTTTTGGAAACTACCTTAATCGGTAAAATACTATAATAATAATAATAATAATAATAATCGTGCGGGGGATGAACGATTTCTCACACCTGGCTGTTCGGCAAAATGCCTCTCTTAATTTATCCACTACCACTACCACTCTCGACCACCGCGAAGCATTGTTGACCGCCCATTGTTGGCATAGCAGCCGTCTCCATGGAGCTTCCCCTCACGTCTCCGTTAAGGTTTTAAATCCGGTCTGTTTTTCGATTTTTGACCAGGAAAAAGGAAGAAACACATTAATCGCCAGTTGTTTGAAATTTACGGTAAAAAAAGCATGAGTGTTAAAAACGTTCGTAAGTCGTGCCAGAGGTTCCTTTTCGGCCGCGTAAAGTTCATCGTGCGGATGAGGAAAGTTATCGAGCGCCAGGTTGACTACATCGAAAAAATAGCTGAAGCCACGCTCTTTCCAACGATGTAAATAAATGTCATATTCAACGATAAAAAAATGGAGACCTTACTTTTAGTTTACCCTCGTATTAATATTGCGTGTCAATCCTTACTTTATCCTATCACTCTTCTACACTCTTTCATTGTAATCCTAATGAGTGCCCACGCTTTAGTCTCGATCTCATGCTTTAAGGCTTATTTTAGCTTTGCATTGCATTTTACACTCTTTCAAGGAAAAGTTTTTTATTTTTATTTTTTTTACTTTTTATTATGTTTTCAAATCGCTCATAACTGTCTTCGAGTCTCCCTCACTCTATCACAATGTCGCTGTAATCTCCCCGCATCTTGCCGACGATAGGCGTTTTTGCTCGCATTGCTCATCGCTCGGGCGGTTACGTCCCGGGCCGCGCATCGATGGGTCGTTCGGTGTGTGATACGTGGCTGCTTTCTTACTCCCCCGTCACGGCGCTCCCTTTTAAGCCCGCCTTTGATCCTCCCTTTATCCTCTTCGGTGCGGTTTCCAAATCTGTCACCTCCCCCCTCCCTATCTCTCCCTTCCCCTCTTCCCTGAAAACACCAGTTCAAAAAGGAAGGATGTTGGAGGGGGAAGGGTTTTGTTGGGTCTCGTCGTGTTCTGCGGGAGAGGCTGGCGAAGTTTCGGATGCGAATCCGGGACAAAAGGCTGGAATCCTTTTTTTTATTCTTTCGCGGAAATGAAAACATTGGGCTACTCTGCCGCGATGGAGCCCGTTCAATTGCCTCGTCCCCTTGTCAAGGCGCGCGTTGGTTGGTTGCTGCTGGTTGGTTATTTGCGGTGAGGATCGACGACCGGATTCATTTGAACCATTAGGGACACGTGGCTGTGCCGATTTGGGCAATGCTCTGTGTTTTGAGTAAGAGTGGAGAGCTTCGTTATTATCGTAGGCTTTAGAGAACTCATCTTTCCCGCTTTATCAGTATTCTTTTACGGCGTAGTACTTTTCAAAACTTGCATTATTGTTTTGTAATTTTGAGGATGTCTAAAGTAGACTCTTGCAAACATGTGCCTGTATCTCAGATGTGGAAATCTTTCGTCAATTCTTTCCTAGATATAAAATTTGTATTTTTTTAGATAAAGGTGTGTGTTGACAAAGGTTTGCTATATATTTCTGATCATTTCAGCATAACTTAAAAAAAGTAATGCACAAAGATAGTGGTGGAATAGGACTGATAGAGAGGTAGTAATGCTTTCTCTTAAATCAAGGGATTAATAACCGAAAGTTGTAAGTTCATAGAAATTTCACCCTTACAAGTAATTATTATCAAGTGTTACTTGTACTGCTTTGACGCAATAGCCACATTTCCATCGCTTTTTCCTAAACGTAGATCATGTTCTAGGAGAATATTAGTTACCATATTTTATGGTAAAATATTCTGCTCCTCGCTCTTGGCTTGAATTTCGTGTTCCGTGCTCTTTGGATGGTTATTTGGATGTTAAAAATACCTATTTCAGAATTCAAATTAATTTGTTATGTACAGAAAGTCGAGTATTATCTCCACATCTGTCCCAGCGTAAATTCTGTTTATAACCTCGTATTATCGTTGTAGAGAGTTTTTTTTCAGGCTTAATCTAGTTGAATTCTATCCTATTAATCAAGTTCAAGTTACTGGCCGTTTTCCTCAGTTACTAATTTGAAATCGTAATTATTATAATCCAACTGTTGTTTCTGAGAGATTGCCAGTGCCTTTTAATTTCATAATAGTCACCCAAAGTATTATCTGTCATCATTACTATGTCATGTATTTAAGTGTTTATCTGATTTTATTTAACCTTTCCATTGACGAATTCAAATCATGTGTTTAATGTGATGGAAGTTTATCTGCCTTGAGCTCGACTCCACCCGTCGAATTTACCCTCATTGAGGATTTCAAGGGGCCGTACCCTTATCGTTTATCCTGACACTCGAACACTCACGCAACCCCTCCCCCCCCCCCTCTCGCGGCCCTGTTTTCGATTAGGGATGAATGTCATCCACCGCGCCCAATCATTTCCGCTACTCTCCACGGAACTTCCTGCGCTCCTTTCCCATTCATGGCCGTCTGATGTGGCGAGATATCGATGCAAGTCCCGGTCGATCGATTTGTGGCCGGTGTATTTGCTCGTTGTTAATGGATTAGTTTTTCGCCATTGAATTAATGCTCTGAAAGGTGGTCTTCGGTGTGCGAAATCTGTTCGGTTCTCGAGAGTATTAAAGTTTGCCGTGATGTTTGACCTTAAATAAATAATTCAATATTTACACTAGTAAAAAGAATTTTGAGGGAACTGCTGGAAATAGTCCACAGCGTACGAAATGAGTTCAGTGTTCAGGCTGGTTGGAAGTGCCCCTGGGAGATGAATCATTAGCCACACCTAGATTGTACAAGGTGCTTAGGTTGGTGTCACGGCCTTGTATTGCTTCGTATACATTAATTAAATAAATACTGGTTGAGAGGTAGCTCTGCTTGAGTCAAATTTTGGAAGCTGCGAATTTCTTCCAACTTTCCCTAATTACTACAAAAGAGTAGCCTTTGTTCAAAGCTATTGTAGTTGAAAATCTATCCATGTTTAATGACAGTTTTGGTACAGTAAATTTTTTTTTATTATGTGGACCTGAAGATATGGGTGACTTCCCCTTAATAAAAGATTTAAAGCGACCGGTGCCGCTTTTTGCAGAGTCGTCAGGTGAAAAGTAATCCTTACGCATAAAATATTTCTATCAATGGAAGATGCCTGTATTGTTTCAAGTGCAGGAATGAGTTCTTACTCACAATCTCACCAGAGGTCTCAAATTATGTTTTGCGTCAGTGATAAGGAATTGCTCTTCAAAAGCAACATCAGTATCGCTATAATGTTTGTAATGTTTAATGATGGACTGCTCAGGTCGGTGCCGGTTGAGTGATCTAAATATAATTTAGTTGCAAATAATTTATTTTATTCGTTAAATGCGACCGAATTTCTCGATTGAAGCCTTCCATTGTTTTTGTCTGGTCACTCTTTCGTAAGTCTTTTATTGCATAATTGAATGGTTGAAATAGCTTCCTTATCCATTTTTCGTCCCCTGATACTCTCATGTTGAACGCTTTATTATAAAGATGGAAGAGATAGCGTGGTCGGTAAGAGATACTTTATAGATGTATATGGCTTTGAATTAAAGGTAACGGATCCGTTGTTGGTTATCGGAAAAAGGAAAAGCAAAGTCGGTACGTCGGAGGGCTGAAAAGAAAAAAGTGATGGAAAACGAAAATTCGTGTTAAATTTCAGCTAAAATTGATATTATTTCCAGCCTAATATGGACATAAAGTAAAATAATACCTACACGCGTCAACTCGCTAATTCGTCAGTTACTGCATAATTATTGGAGATATAGGACGCATCTTTCCCGCTTGACCTTGTTTTATCATGGCGTAGTATCTGTTCTTAACTTAAACTTCATCTTGAAATATTCTGTTTGCACAGAAAGGGAAATTGTCTTTTCTTTAATATTGAATCAATTCTGTTTGGTTCTTAAAATAAAGATGAGTTTGGTATCTAATTAACTGTCGAGAAATTTTTGAGGTGTTCTTTTTCGTTTATGATACTGGAAGACGTTGACGTGGGGCTTTTCTTTGTACTGGAAACTTTCATGATGATCACGTTATTCGTGAAAAAGTAATTGATCAAGAAGAAAGACAAAAATACAGTCGACGAATGATTCTTTCTCTTGCTATTGGCCAAAAGTTGGAATCAAGTTTAATTTTAAATCCCATAGTCGCGGCAGAATGTCCATAATATTTGGGTAAGCGTCTGGAAAATATGGACGAAATTTGAATGGTCTACGATTTTTCATCTGAAGAAGTCAAGGCCGAGTCAGGGAATTTTCATCAACACTGCCGTTATTGTGGAATCAATGCACTTTTGGAACAATAGGTGCAAAAAATACTGTAAATGCGTTTATAATATTTATATATTTTCTAATATGTTTTTACACTTTGTGGTATTTTTTAGTAGGATATAACATTTTTCTCAGCTTATATGAAAATGTTATCAGGCCAAAAAACGATGTTGGCAATCCTATAGCATTGATTGCGCTTGGAATCATTAGAAGACTTAAACATGTTGGCTCCAGCTTAAGAGGAAGAATTGTAATAATATATTACAAATTCCTTAATTTTAGTACTATGTACTTTAATTTTTTACCTATAGGCAGCTCTCTGATCACAGTTGTGTTTGAAGATGCTCTTTCTCTCAGTATAAATTGTATTGTTTGAATTTATTGGAATCAGTTTTAAAAGCAAATGTTTGGGCCAACAATAAATACCATCCGCATTTTCTTTTATGGGTGTTTTCCAATCACAGTTTAAAAAAAACAGTCTGCATTCAATCACTCACTCGTAAGTTAAAGACAAGTAAGTGTCGGTAGTGCGTCCTCTCTCTAATTTTTGGTGTTGTATTACTGGGGCTCAGCGATCAAATTGCTCGCTAGAATGTGAGAGTAGGGGGAGCGTGCAGCGTATTGACCATCAACGTCATTGGATGGAATCGGCCAGTGACGTCAATGACTTTCTGTGAATTTATCTTGAGTTCTGAACACTTACATGTTTCGTCGCTAATAGTTCGAACTGTAAGGATCGGATGAATAAGCAAAAAAATAAATTATGAGTACTTTAGTTAGAAAAACAACATGAGGTTCGCTTACGAGAAATTAAGTTATTAAATTAATTCTTAATTTCTCGTAAGCGAACCTCATATTGTTTTTCTAACTAAACTTTGGGGCATTGTAATTTCTGTATTTCAACAACTACAACGGAGTCTGAGACAACTATCGAGAATGACTTGAAAGAGATCGATTTTTTTTCCATTAAGGGCGGAAAGTGGTTGCTTCTAATTTTTGAGTCGCAAAATAACATTCTTAAGAGGACGAATTATTCCCGCACGATTTGTGGTATTTTGCCTTATTTCGCGTCGTCTACCACTCCTCATTTAAAACCCAGTATCACCTAGAAATTTGAATAAGTGCTGAACCTTTGTCAGCTCTTAACTATACAAGAAATGTAAAATCTTTTTCTCTGAAAAAAAACACTTTAAAAAATTATGTGAGATGAAGGTAAATTTTTGTGAGAGTATACCCCGATAATTTCACGATGTAAGCGTAATTTCCTTAAGTAAGGAATGCGGTAGGAATTCGTACTCGTTGACCTTGAGTGACGCGCCCTCTTAACTATCCGAGTATGAAGTTTATGATCTACATTGTGACTTTGGGTCATTAAATATGATGCCATAAATAGGCCGGAGAACTTTCCAGCGTATGATGTAGCCACCCTTTTATGAAAATTTACGTAAGCTCTTTGCGGTTTGGGTGAATGTAGGTCTGTGGTCTTCCCAGTAAATATTTAATTTATGATCTTGAATTTTTATGGTGAACGTATAGCAAACCCTTGCCTAAATTTGCCTCTCGAAAATGAAAAATCTAACTCAGTATTTTCTCCGAAGAATGTTTACGTACCTTGAAAATGTCAATGTCAGAGCTTAATTTTTTGAACGGGCTATTTGCCACGGTAAAAGGCAGGTTGTGCTGGGGTTATGCGTCGTCTTAAGAATGTTCAGTTGCCACCGAGCGATTCAAAATCAATTCTTTCCGCGTGTTTTGCCAAAAAAAAATATTTGGTTTCACAGATGACGTGTATTGACATCGATATGTTCCTGTGCATCGAGGACCGATTCGTGTGTGGCAAAACGTATCGCGGGAGGCTTCTCCCCTTCTCGATCTCCTCCCAGCCTCCCCTGCATCCAGAGTGGGGATGGCTGGCTGGCGTTGGCGGGGCGAGGAAGCATCGCAAGCGACGGAGGAAGCCGAGCAGGCGGCCATCCGAGCGCGCGATCAATACGCGAAAACATCGCAGCTTCCCAACTGCTCTCTGCTCCCTCCGCGCCCCTCCTCCACTCCCCAACATCCCCACACTCTTCTACCCGCACGAAAATTTCGCTCTTCCGCCGTTTTCTGATTTCGTTAGCGGAAAACTCTGCGAATGGTTTACCAGTCCCCTCCCCCCCTTTCTCTCGAACAATGTGACCGTAAGTTAGAACGTGTGGTTTTTCGCACAGCGGCACCCGTTTTTTTATGGAGAGGTATTTTTTTTTCCTGAATACTTTAGGTGAGTTGACCTATTCGATGGATTTAGTTTGTTGCGTTTCGATATTCGATGGTTAATAAATTATAATATGCCTTTATTCGGGGGAGGTTGAAACTAAAAAGTCCCCTCTTCCACCTAACCCCTCGATAGCGTCAATGCAAGCATATTAAAAAATGGTATATAAACCTTTACAATGCAAAAGATATACAATATACACTATTTGTGAGAAGTCAAAAAAGATAAACAAGTATGCGTGAAATTTTTGTGTAAAAAAGATTTCTGTTTGTGAGATGAGAACATGAGGATAAGGGTGTAATATCCTTCAGCGAAAAAAAAACCCTGCAGGAAAACGCCCACACAAGAAGGGGGGCGTGAAAAACCTGCGAAAACCTACTGAGTGAAAGCTAATGTCATGCTACCTATTGAGTGAATGTTAATGTCATGTAATGTTGGTTAACCGGTTTCCTGTGGTCATTCGACTGTCGATTGGTTGAATGATGATACTGTGTTGCAGGCAGAATATTCCGTCGCTGATTTTTGTACTTTTGTATTCCAGATGCAAAAATGGATCGATGAGAACCACTGTCGAATTTGGTAAAACCAGATGTCTTTCTACTTTTGACGGTCAACTGTTAGTCGGTGGGGAGGCAATGAGTGATACAAATTAGTTGCCTTGATTTCTTAAATTGGTGAATTTTTAGATGTGGCGGCTAAGAAATTGTTAGCCTGCAACATTTTGTTATTATAGCCTTAACGAGAAAGTTGAACATTACCAATGGTCATTCCATATCATTCAATGGGTTTTCAATGCTTGCCCGATGGTCAATTATCTAATCAATGTAATCGAATATCATCAACCAGTGACGATAGAGTGAAATATCGTGGTGACAGTTGACTGTCAATTTGCAAACGACATTTATGCGGCCGTCGGCGATTGAATGATTATGAAGAGTCCACTGAACTTCATTTCATTTATCATTTTCACTACCTTTCATTGGTGTCGGGAGTGATCTTATCGAATTTTATTTCTCTTATTTCGATTTATCAAGTAACTCTTCGATTGAAGTGTTGTTCAGGGTGGGCGGAAGGATTTTCTTTTTAGAGGAGATACAGAAGAGACAATGGGCGTGAATGGATAGCGTAGGAATAATAATAATAATAATTTCGTCTTTATTTGTCAGCCTAGTATATGACTTCACTGTCCTTTCTTACAATTAAGTTGATGAACGCGTATGTACATCCATACCCTGGATGAAAATAGTCCACCCAGGCGGTATTCGAACCCGCTAACCCAGGATTAGCAGGCGAGGATCCTACCCCGCCGCAACCAAGGCTGGCAATGGGATGGGATGCTATAAACGGCGTAGGAGAGTATAATTTTTGGTTAGCGGGGAACGAAAAGGAGTATAGGATTTGGAATGAAATGGGAGTGTTTTGAATAAAAAAAATCGAAAATCTTCCCCCAGTGGAAATCAGGGAATGCCAAGTGGAGAAGGGGAGACTGGACGGTGTAAATCGTAAAATGGTCCACGTAAACCTGTCTTGACCGTTTGAATAGTTTAATATCTATTTATTGAAATATGGTATGGATCAACATGCTGGTGTGAGTGGTTTCATTCCCTTGTCCAATCCAAGGCCCTCGCTGCTCTCCGATTTCCTTGGCCCCGACATGTCGCGGCATTACCCCGTGCTTTACGAGAGTGCACGCAGCTAAGCGATCGGCCCGTCGTCGGCGTGTGGAATGGTCGATGACGTGCCGAGGTCCGCAATGCCTTCTCCTCCTCTCTCATTGCTTTCCCCGCCTGTTACTCTCTCTCTCTCCCTTTCTTTCACTTAAATTTTGACCAGTCTTCGCGTCATCAGTCCACCTCTCGAAAATACCTCCCTTTAAATACAACCGATTCAAGCGCGATATAGTGGAAGTTCGGCGTATTGAAATAAAAGGTATTTGCACTTTTCTACAATTATTTTAATGCATACGATGCGTTTCGGCACAAGATCAAGTGATGGCTCTTTGCTCTGTGAGCCGAAACGCGTCGTGCACATTAAAATAGTCGTGGGAAAGTGCAACTACCGTTTATTTCGATAGGACCTCCCTTTATCTTCTCTGCCTGAGCTGGGACTTTCCTGCGATCTCGCTGGTTTCCAACAGGGATGGCAATAGAAACTAAATGAAAGTCAAAACCAGTAAAATTTCAAGAGTGTCGTTCCCAGGAGCGAAATGTAGGAACGAAACGAAATTTATTTATTTATTTATTTAGTCCAAAAACAGCACGAGGCCAATTACAGAGGACTACAGTAACAGGAGAAATATTTACATAACATTAAGCAACGTAACCAACAAAAACAAAAAGTATTCAACAGTATTTACAAATAAATAACAAAGAATAGTCATCGGGTGGTGCGAGGAATAGGGGGAAAATTACGATAGTGATGGTGCAAGTTGGGTGAGGGATGAAAAAAAGGATCAAAATTTGAATGGATTTAAACCTAAGGGAGCTAAACTCGGGGTCGAAAATACACTAAACCTCTGGGACGAAACGAAACACAGATTATGTTTCGCACCGGAGGGACCACGTGCTTCACCTTTGAACAATTTAGTTTAGACCCACACACTGAGTACGAAGTATGGTAGAATCAAGCAGAGGTTCGGCCTACCGCCATTAGATGCATGGGGCACTCATATTTTTACCACTAACAGGAGAACGGTGGACACAAAGTAGCCATTCGATTTTTTTAACCGCTCTACACGTATATCAAACGTAATGGGTCGAAACTATTCCTTCTTTTCCCCCTCCACTCAACTTTTGGGATCGAAACTCCACTATAAGCAGCGGAGTTTCGATTAATTTAGTTTCGTTCCTGGGAGTAAAGTTTCGTCCCGGGTCGAAACTAAACTCCTTGGTGATTTTAATTTCGTGCGGGAACGAAACTAAACCTAGGCCTCGTATTTTGTTTCCTCCGGGTCGAAACGAAACATTTTTGTTTCGTTTCACTTGCCATCCATGGTTTCCAATGCTTCATTTGTGGCTTATCTCTCCTCTTCGAATAGCTTTTGTGTTTGTATCGGGGTGCTCCTACTGCCTTTAACATTTAATTTAACGACGTTACCTTATGAAAGAGCTGTTACACAGAGTGGCCGTTTGAGACGATGACTAGGCTACGTGTTGTTGGGACTAAGTTTCAAATTCAGTGGAATTATATGAGGACCTTTATTACACTATTCACTCCTTGCAATTTTCTACCCTTAGGAGCCGTTATTATTCAGATGTTTTAATTATTCTAACTCGCTAGTTTTACGTACGACACAACCGGTTTCGACCTTAACACCGTCGTGGGATGCATGATTAGGTGGGACCCGATTCTGACTAGAGACTCGCACAGATGTCTTTTACAGTGAAAAATCCTCAAATTTTGGTCCTTGTCACTAATTTACATTCATGAGACTTAGTTAGACGTGTCAGGTGACTTAGAGAGAAGATAATTCGTTGTATTCCTCCATGAAATTCATATTCCTCGATTAAATTCACATATCTACGATGTACAGTAAATGATAACTTTAAATTTAATTTAATTTTGACTTTTATTTTTAAAATAATTTTTAGTGTTGACTTTTTATCTGATATTAATGCCGGCAATTTATATATAACTATTTTATTTTTGTGTTTTATTCATATTTCACGAAGAAAAAAAAATATTGATTTTCTTCGCACAGCCTAATATCAGTCAATGAATGTCCAACTCTTGGAAGGCAAGCCCTGGTTCATCGCCTGCATATTATGCCCTCTTCAAAGCGATTGAAAGTCTATTGCTCATCATTCTATCAGTTCATCCGGCTCTCTTCCAACATTTTCCATATTGTCCTAAATCCTCTAACACTGTTTTCAGCGTGCCCTCGTCCCCAAGCACTCCTTCCTTCCAAACCTTATGTCTCCTCCGCATCTACAATAGCAATACCCTATCATACGAAGTGTCTAGCGCTTCCTCTCCCCTTCAACTCTCCGCGCATATTACCGTCTCGTTCTCCTCCGAACGCATCCATATCTCTTGCGCCTCTAGCCTGTTCTCATCCACCTTCCTCAGCGTCCACAGTAAGAGTTTACATCCTTTCATCGATGTGGCGAACGCAAAAATTCTTTCCAATGAATTCATGAAAATTGCTTGCGGATAATTCTTTTTTTCCTTGCTATCATTCTCTAAAATTTATCGATTTTGATGGAATGGATATGGTAATGCTACGAGGATGCTCTGGAAGTGGAATTAATTAATGAGAATTAAAATTGGTTGGCGCCGACGGTGACAATGGAAGAGAGTGGCTATGGTGAGGTAGTCGAAGGGACAAGGAAATTCTAGACACGAGGGAGAGAAAAGAAAACTTCTTGAGGAAGTAAGGAGGAAGTCGAGGGAGTAGTTGGAGGGCTTTCCCTTGGAGCGAGGGGGTGTTGAAAACCTTGATAGAAGAAATGATGTTGAATCACTATTTAAGGGGGGAGAATAGATCATGGTTCGTGCATAGAATGAGCTTGTGTAGTTTCTATGGCGAATTGTGGAAGAAAATGAGGGAATAACGACGATAATCATTCCTTTCTCTATCGAGCGAAGTTTGGTCTACTAAGTTCACTCCTGCATTTAAATCGTTGCACGTGCGAGTACAATCAAGCCCTTTATTGTGAAAAAACCTACACAAGTAGGATATGACCTAACGGCCACGGGCTTAGTGAGAGAGGACTTAAATCCCTCACCATCTGAGATAGGATTGTGGTTAGACAGGGATGATTGGCTAGGCTGCTATAAGTTTATCATTCCCACCTTTACTGGGACAATAAATTTATTTGCTACATTTTTTCCAGTTCCTTATGAACTTCTTCATTTCAGGTGCCAGACATTGCGTTCCTAACCTCCGTAATTCTTATAGTTCTGAAATAATGTCTGTCCTTTAATTGGTTCCATTATCCGCCCTTGAGAATATTTTATAATCTTTTTACATTTGCACTGCTTTATGGTGAGTACCAATCCTCTGAAATACTCTCATTCTTTCACTTCACATTCCCACCCACGCCTATCGTAACAAGCACCTCCTACACCAACCTAAATTTCACCTTTCTCTCTGGGGCTACTATAATACCTCTTCAGTTCTTACTTCAGGAAACTTACCTTAATCGGTATAATATCTTTATAATAATATATGTTTAAACCTGCAGATTATAAGTTCTATATTTAATTTAAAGGGAAAATTGGCTTTTTTATTGTATAAACAAATAAATTTAGCATCCCCCACTGCTAGGCAATTTTATGTATCACTTTATCTCTTCGAAGAGGGTCTTTTTACTTTCCTTCGCTTCTCTTCTCCACTTACCCACGCTCTTTCCTTTTGTCTGCTGCACCTCCCTCCCCTCACGCCCTCACTCTCGCCTACCCCTGATTCTCCCCCCCCCCGGGCCATTCTTCCCCCTCCCCTCTCCTCCGCTTCCCCATTTCCTCTCCCTCTACATTCTTCTTTCTTCCATCTTTGACGCGCCCGTGTCCTTCTCTTCAAAATTCTACCGCGGTCTCTTCCCCCTTTGAGTTGAATAATTGAAGAAATTGCGAGGCCGATCTCGGATGAGGCACGTGGAGTTAAAAGTGTGCTCAGTAGCAAAGATGAAATATCTTATAAATTAAATGGATAGCCCGAGGAAGGAGCAAGAATTGTTGTCATAACGATGATAATCACCGGTAAGGACGTATTATTTGTTTCCGAATCGGGCTTTCTATTTCGTTTTACTTTTTTTTGTCGTTCTTTGCTTTTCATTTATTATGATTATTAGGTTAATGCGTGAGATTTGACCCTTTTTTGGCTATCGTGCGTATTTAAATAGTGATAATAGGCTAGCCCTAATGAGATCTCAGACAGAAAGGAATAAATGTTGGCCAGCTTTATTATTGACACGGGGAAACCCAATAATTACTGTCTTACTTATGCCATATTGTTTCTGTCGCTTTTTTTTCAAAGGGCATAGCCGGATAAGAAGGTGAAAAGTCCCCCCTCCCGGATTTTTCCCGTACTCGGGGTATGCGATTTGGGATCAAATAGGACAAACGTCCCCATATTTCCAGCTCGCTATGTGCCCACCAGGGCCGGCTAGATCGAAAATACGATTTTCACTCTTTTTTTAATATCTCGGTCAAGAATGCATATTTCTTATTGCGGTTTGCGGCATTTGAAACCTTATGAGATGGCACATATTTCCAATTGTTTTCAAGAACTTCGAAAGGGGCCAGAAGATATGGCGTCGATTTGAAAATTTCTAATGCATGTTTTCATAAAATTTTCTTGAGAGGGCCAAAAAGAAAAAACGTTTTCTGGAAGTGCTTTTTAATACCTTCCGGCTGGCGTATTGAAAATATAACTTTTAGGTGGTGGAACATCGCGAAAAATGCGATTGAAAATATGCGACTTTGGCCATTTGGCTCTATGCTCTGGCCCTCCATAACACCCCTTTTTAGTTATTATAGTATTGTACCGATTAAGGTGCTCACCACAGGGACAGAATTGTGTTGATACTGGTGCCGAAAATGCCTTCAGGGCCCTTGAAAACGCCCGAGTAAGCTAAAAAGAATTTCCCGGCTTACAACCTCCTCCGTCATTCCTTTCAATGAGAATTTCCTCAATGTCCTTAAAAGATATAAATTCCTTTAAGTTACCTCACCTATGCTAAACTATGTGCATATCATGATACGTTTATGATAGCTGTTTGCTGAAATGAAAAAAATTATGGGTTTCAGCTTTTTCCCAGTTGGCATACAAATAAAAAACATCTAATGAACAGTAACTAGCCGAACAGATGAATTTTCACCATACACTTTTATATTGACTCAAGGATATCAATGAAAATCGCTCTTGAAAGGTTATTCGTCATCCTCTGAATATTCATTGATGCATGTTACTACGTTGTCCGTCAAAACAAATGCTAGTTAAAATCTTATTTAATATTACTTAATAAAATCAAGGTCTTGCGATTTTATCTTGGTACTGCCCGTAGGATAAATAATAAATTGTTACTGCTATATGAGCGCAACACCCTATTCTTCTATTCCATTACCACAGTCACAGAAATATCTCAATATGCTGCCCCATACGATGCCATTCGCTGTAAGTATATTCTAAATAAAAATTATAGTTCGTTATATTTTAATGATATTTTTCCTTAATGCTATCAATACCTACCCGTCTTAATTTAGCCACGAAATCACAATTTATTCAATTCTTTAGTCGTTAATTGAGCTTGCATGCCTTTCAGCGTCGGCATCAGCACGCTGAACTCTAAATTATCTTCTAAATATGACACAACATCCCGAAATCCTCAATCCAGAATCAAAATGTCACCTTTTTTCATGAAATTATCACTGGATATGCCGATTGCAAGATTGATTTTAGAGAATCGGCATAATTTTGAATGACCAAAAAGGGTCCGGGCATAACAATCACAACCCATCAAGGGTAAAAATAGGGAATGGTTTCCAAAATGGAGCTAGTACTGTTCATGTTTCCGGTTTGGAGCTTAAAAAGAAAAACTATCAGCCCTTCAGTGACTGAACTAATATTCGAATTTCTCGTCGACGTTAACACACTAAGTAACTCTGTTACTTGGTCCCGTGACAAACCAGTAAAAGCTCGCGGACAATCAGTTCTCTAGAATAAAGAAGTCACTAAGTTTCGCCGTCAAACTGCTGTTAGATAAATAAGCTACTTTGTCTACAAATAGACGAATTTTAGAAATAAGCAAGGAAATACTTTTGCAGTAGATACGGAAAGTGGGAATTTCATAGGTAAAAACAGCTTATCATGTAAATAACCTTTACAGACCACATTTCAGAAAGAAATGATCAACCTCCACCCCATTCAATCTAGCTTATACGGGAACACGATGGAGGTAATTTGCAGCGGTATATCCACAAACAACAATTGCGCGTAGATACAACGCGGGGAAAACTCAAATCGAGCTCATTTTCTTAATCTAAATTCTTACGTTCCGGCAGTTTTCGGAGGCCCTGAAGTCATTTTCGGCACCAGTATCAACACAATTCTGTCCCTGTGGTGAGCACCTTAATCGGTACAATACTATAATAACTAAAAAGGGGTGTTATGGAGGGCCAGAGAATAGAGCCAAATGGCCAAAGTCGCATATTTTCAATCGCATTTTTCGCGATGTTCCACCACCTAAAAGTTATATTTTCAATACGCCAGCCGGAAGGTATTAAAAAGCACTTCCAGAAAACGTTTTTTCTTTTTGGCCCTCTCAAGAAAATTTTATGAAAACATGCATTAGAAATTTTCAAATCGACGCCATATCTTCTGGCCCCTTTCGAAGTTCTTGAAAACAATTGGAAATATGTGCCATCTCATAAGGTTTCAAATGCCGCAAACCGCAATAAGAAATATGCATTCTTGACCGAGATATTAAAAAAAGAGTGAAAATCGTATTTTCGATCTAGCCGGCCCTGGTGGGCACATAGCGAGCTGGAAATATGGGGACGTTTGTCCTATTTGATCCCAAATCGCATACCCCGAGTACGGGAAAAATCCGGGAGGGGGGACTTTTCACCTTCTTATCCGGCTATGCCCTTAACCATATTAGTAGCTATTCTTCGTGAAGTCATGTCCGAAAGTATTAATGACTCGGTATTCTTGTTGCCATCAAGGTAGGTGCTCTTAAACTAAAATTAGGGTATTGATACCGTTAGGTAGTAGGAAGTAACTTTTTTTTAATTGTGCGAAAATTCAACAGAAAAAAATCATTAGCCTTGACTGGTGATTTTTTCCCTCCACAATTTTTGCATTGCGGGTGACTCCGTAAATTTTTCACCATTACTAGTCACGGTATTCTTAAATTTGTTTTAAAAGAATATTTTTCCCGGTTTTTTATTCCCGGTATGTTTGAGATACGGATTTTCAAGTAATGTGTTTCCTGTATTTATTCATTAACTAATCGTCTCTTTATTTTCCTCTCACGTAACCTTGGAGAGATGAGTGGTCTCCTTGTGGGGTAGAGGTCGGACAGTCCATTAGCAGAAGGGCTGGCTGGAAATTATAAATGGCACCTGTCGGCCCTAGCTAATCACGTGGCATTGGTTTTAAGGAAAGTCCATCGGCGATCCATCCCTTTCGTCTCGGGATTTTCTCCGTCCCTGTTGGCAGTAGTTAGCGAATTTGTCTCTGATTAATTGCGAGTATCCTTGGGTGGGGGTTTGCTGACACCAACCGTTCGCCCATTGCCCCGTGTAAAGTCATATTTCACTCGATCGGACCCTTGGCTATAAATGGGGTTTCTGGATTTCCCACTTTTCGGAACCCTCAGGAATCGAGACCAAGATTAATCGAGAATTTGGGGTATCGTATTTTCTCAATGTCCGTGTAGGTACTATCGGGGTGACTGCGAGGGTAACTGCTGATGGGTGACTTAATCCCATAAGTTGGCGCGGGCGAACAAACCATCTAGGCAGGTCACGCTTTTTGTACCGATGCGCGAGCAGTTTCTCAAAATATCACCGCATGAAACCGTCGACTCCCTGCGATCATAAGACCTCGTTTTCTCAATAGGGTGGTTTCCTATTATTTTTTTATTGCCTAAATCGAAAGATTATTACTCCTGGAGTACGCATTTCACGCTTTTAGATTTTTAAATGACGATATCTATTTTTCGCGATTAAACGAAAAGTGAAAATTTTCAAGCGCGCGAAAACGCGACGGCTAAGTAGGAATTATGGGAAAAGCCCGTGTGACGTATTTCTTGTTCTTGCTGCTGCAAAGTGAGGTGACCTTGGGGCGAGGCTTTGAGCGCTGATCGACGCAGGCTGCTAGCAGGTAGCGGAGTACTCTGCTAGCTGGTAGCGCTTGGCTTAAAGAAGGATTATTAACGCCCTATCGAACGAAGAAAACTTTCCGACCTTAGACAGTTTTAATAAGTGATTATTAAGAGATGTTTCCCTGAGCTCTGTGACTCATGCATGCATTGGTAATCTCAGACGATGTAAATCTCCTATCCTCTCGTGTAGAAACTAGGTCCCTGTGACGTCACGTGGAGTGGAATCGCATGGGCGCCAATCTGGCTTTTTTCAGATGAGGATAAAATTGACCATTCCCATTCGTCTAAACCGGTATTTCTAAAACCAAATAATTTGTATATTATGAATACACTAACGGTGGGTAACGAATCGCAATCAATGCCTTTCGTTTTCTTTGATGAAGGAAACTACCCTATCCTTTTACCGCCAGTCCATTTAGAGTGGGATATGCAAAGACTGCCAAGGCGGTTTTAAGGAAGTTCGCAAAATTTCTGATTGTAAATTTTTTCTTGCATGTGATTTTATAAATACATCTTGATGTTTTACCAGTGCTGACGTTATGTTTTGGGCTGTAGAGGTTTGAAGAATAATTAGGGTTGAATGTTACTTTGTAAAGGAAAAACATAGCAATTAGTAATGTTGTAAAAAGTGGGGCCGATAGTAATTCGACCAGTTGGTTGTATAAGGTTTAAATAAAGAAAAAAAATTGGTAAAAAGTTGGTCACATTTTCCGGAAAGCGTGATTGCGAAATTAAATTTAATCGCTCATTGCGAATGCGTACCATATTGCGTTTGCGTATGTGTATAACATTTAGTACTATGAGCCTCGGTACAATTGTCATGGGGAATGAGGAATCTGGATAGCGTAGTGATGTACGCAGTGGCCCGCAAAGCCAAAGGTCCTTGGTTCCCGGTCCAGGGGAATTAATTCTCATGGCAATTCGTGTGTAACTCATTGCGTATAATTTGAGATAATTCATGTGTACACTCGGATCGAATTCTTTCTTATTTGTGGCCATTTTATCATTAATGTTAGTGTTAGTGATTGTTCTCTTTTGTGAATCAGAAACATATCTCCATATATTATGGCTGATTTTTTTTCCTTCGTTCGCAGGTGAGTTACTATTGGCTGGAATCACAGCATCTGAATCCCAGTGCAGCGTCCGAGGGAAGTCCTCCGTTTGTGAGTCTCATGGCCACTTACCTCGTCTGATTCCGAAAATATATTTTTTTTACATCCATGCCTGTCCCCCACTTTTTCCAATCCAATTTCTTATTCGTTACTGCATCCCACCATGTAAACCTTATCGTTCCACTTTGGTGCAAATTTGCAATGGTTTATTTCGCTATGGATAACATCTAAATGGATAAGTATAATAAAGGTCTCCTGTTGATTTAATGAAATTATACTGGGACTAACTTTGGTAAAAAAAATTAACGGAGTACCCGAAAGGCACAAATAGAGCGAAAATTTCCCTGATTGTGAGAAAGAATCAGAAAATTTCTTCTCTGTGGAATTATTGAACGTCTCGTACTGCTTGAAAATATATTTTGATTTTACGTAACCTTTTAGGTTTTTATGTAAAATAATTTATCATAATAGTGTGAATAAGAAGAATGTGGTGTGAAATATTTTAGCAGTACAGTATAATTGAATGTCTGTGTAATTTATGAATTGAATATCGATGGCTAAGTCCTAACAACACGTATCTCAAATTCGGCCGGTTTGAGAGAAGTATCTTAAACAAAGTGTAATAACATTTTAAAAAATAAAGTACAAGCAAAAAGCAAATACTCTTTGTTTGCAAATGAATGCTTCTTTTTCAGTTTTATGAACGTTTTGTTTTTAATTTCAATATGCAAGTAAGAAAAATTCTCTTTTTTTTGCTCTCATGTAAAGTTGCTATTTTTTTATATTAGTTCCTGAACTATTTGTTGTATGATAAAACTTAAAATTTAAGAATTAATGGTATTTGGTGGCAAAGTAACGAAATGCTTTTTCAGATCTGTTTCCTATCGTTAAATTTATGGGAACCTTATGCTTCTCTTTCGATCCTGGTGATTTATCGCGTCACTCGCGTGAAAGCTTTCATAACATCAAGTTCATGTGAGGCATTTGCAATTTCCCTCATACAGGTGGAATGAAGAGTGGCAAGTTTGTAGACTGGTTTAAGAAATGCTGTCATCAATCGAAGTAATAAAAGTAGACCCCAGCCGATAAAAAAATGTCTTACTTATTAGCATGCCATCAGATAAATAAACTAATTACTGAGAAAATTCAATGAACGTTGCCCGAAGTAATATTTTCTGTCGCCTCATCCACATCAATTGCCACAGGAATATGTAGCATAAAATAAGTGTATTCCTCGTAGAAGCTAATGGTACTAGTTCTTCACAATTTTTTCTTTTTAAATGTGCTTTAGGCCACATTTTTCGGGTTTTCCGGAAAACCAGAATTGATTTTCTGCAGTACCTCGTTCGTGGTAGAGGAATCAGCGATGCTTCTTTCAGGCTGTAATCATGGCAATCTAATTTTTTTAATCGGCAAAATGGGAATATTGTGAAAATTTAATTTCCCAGCGAAAGGAACTTGATTTAATATGGGGAAAGCAATTATTAATTGATGGGCTGATAACAGGATTGGTCTCTCAAGCTAATTGGCTTATACTCTTGAAGACTGGAGGCATAATGTGCGGCTTGCCGTATTTTCTTATTTCTCTTGCCTTTTTTCAAGCGAATCGATTGGTTATTTAGTTTTTTGCCGCCATTAATTAATCTCCCATTACTTAAGTCCCTAATTTTCAAATCATACTTTGCATCTTCAATTCATGTGCGACTCTTTCAATGTATAGTATAAATGTCTAGATGATCCAAGCGTACTTCGTTATTTTTTTATTCCCGAATTCCTTTCCTAAATCCTGTTACTGTATATGTATGCTTGAATTGGAGTTCGTTTGCCAAAACGCCTTTTCTCTCATTTATTTGGAATTTGAGTAAGCAAGCAGAAATTTAAAACTGTCCGGAACGTTGCATGTTGGTATTCGCAGAAAAACGAGAAGAGGCGGCGAGGTACTTGTACAATTCATGCTTTAAAAAATATATACTGCAAGTTGCCATAAAAAAGGCATATCGTGGATAAATGAAGTACTGACAAAACTCAAATAATGTAAGAAGGAAAGAAAATCATGTATTCAGTATTTCTAGCAAGTGGTGCGACTAATTATATGAAATGCACGACTTAATATTCTTAATACTTAAAGGAAAAAATGAAATTTTTTATGCGTCTTTTCTGCGACCTATTTACTTTGTATTTATCGTGTTTTTCCCTTCTGCCGTAATACGGCGGTATGCTTATGATATTTATCTCTCCACTGTTCGTGTATACAGTGCCTACCAATGCCTTGTTCGAGTGTGCTCCCTCCTACCGGTTGGGAAAAATGTATTTGTCCGCTTTGTGCGAGGGTTTACCCGAAACTACGGTGAGTTGGGTTAAACGCTGAGAGTACGCTTTGTAAAAGTGCCCGACGCGCTCTTGCCTGTGTTCATTTGTTTTTGTATACTTCGTCACTCGCCAACTAATTTTTAAATGACAACCGAGTGTGCATGAGTACACGCTTGTACTGTCGCGGAGCGTATTTTTCGAGGTTTTTTTCTGGTTCCGCTCGTAAATTATGAAGTCAACAAATAGTTATGTATGCGTTGTCAAGCTCTCATTGAAGCAAGCTGGTATTTTGCTCCTCTGAATGTGGAGTTTTTGCCATTGTAATTTGCAAGCGTTCTCAGCAAGCAATGATTTTGATTCGCAGATTAAGCAGTAGAATCATGCGTTCAGTTTGATGTATCATCGTTAAAGTGTTCACGTATGGTAGTGATCGTGTGAAACTGTTTTCTTTACCGCAAAAATCATCTTCTTGTCATCTGGTATGTTACCGTCCTCATTAGTTTTAGTTCTAAAGATACCAATTGCATTCAATTTCTAGTTTTTCTTCTTGTATTCTCATTGAAATTAACGCTTAGCCGTTTCTTCACACTGAAAGTAGGCGTCTGTTCCTAGTAGTCTTTAGTGACCAAAGTACCTCTATTTAATATTCCAGCTCGTCTGGGTGGTGTGTCTACAGATCACAGTGGTCGCTCTTTGTTACGTCATTTGTTGATTCTCTTTTTGTTCGCACTAATAAACTTGTTTTTTGCTTAATTTTTTATTGAAAGGTATTGAATTGGTTTATGATGATTCTGAAAAGGTCTTCATCTTAACCACCTAAAGAAATGTTGATTATGGAATGAACTATTTATAATACACGTTTTTTTGGCTCCGAAGGATTAACTTCCTATTCGAAGACCGGTTAGTTATTGCTGGTGGGATATATATCTTATATTTTATTTTTTCAATTATTTTAGTTTTCTAAATATATTAGGGTAAATGAGAATGCTCAAGTTGTAATATCGGATTCTGAATGAAAGTCACTAAATTTTAATAAAATGAAAATTTCTATCAAGAAAGAACTCATTTAAAACTTTGTAAGTTTTTTTTTGAATAACGGGCTAGGCATGAATAGAAGTTGACCCAGTCTCACTACTGGCCATTCAATTCGTATTTTGGTGACAGCATTTTTTTGATTCTTAAGGAATGTTAGTAGTACTTCAAAAAATTAAAATGTCTATCAAAGACGAACTCATTTTAAACTTCTTAAGTAATATTTTTCCGGAAAAACAAATTCTAAGATTAAATAGCAGCTGGCCCACTCTTATCACTGGCCATTTAATATATTTCGGTGCCAGAAATATTGTGACGAAGATACTGTGTGACTAGGAAAGCATGGCGATGAGATCCCCTGTTCCCAAAACTCGCGGCGGCGACGGCGTGGAAGTTTACGGAACTACGTAGTGTGTCGAAGATTAGGCCACGGTTCCACGAGCGCGCTATCGGTCTTCAGATTTTATAGCGAACGTCTGTCTCCCGCGCCACGGGTGTCGGAATAGAGTTCTCCATCCCTCCTTTTCTTATTCATCGATACGTTGCCTTCTCCTCCCAGCAACACGACCCCTAATCGTCGTTCTGCACAAATTTACTTAACGCAACTTGGCGTGGCTTAAGCTTCTGCATGTTTTCAACAATTTATAACTTGACTCTTCGTAGTCATTTCATGAGCTATGGAGAAACGCATAAACACGTAATAAAATATAAACATTTCCCTAAACATTGTGAACGTATAAAAAATAAAAAAGACTCTTACAATCCAATTTAACTGTCTACTTTTTCTTAATGTGATCATTCACTCAGACCCTAAATCCTTATTAATTTTAATAATGTGGAGGGTAAATTGTTATTTGGAGGGAGAAAGGTGAAGTACGACTAAAAAATCTTTCCTCGTTTAACCATTCTCTCATGACTAAAATACACGAAAGTTGCCGCCCACTTTTCGTGGGTTGATTCTCGCACGGGAAGAACAGCGCATTGAGGGAAAAATCAGCGCAATTGACAAGAGTATAAGCAATGACGAACGGAACGACAACGAATTGAGGTGGGCAGGAATACCGGAGAAGCGGTAACCCGTTCTGCAAGAGTACGTTACATCATAAAACTACCTGCGAAATGGTTAAGGCTTTGGATTTTTCTCAGCAAAAATAGCAGAATATTCTAGTCTCTTTATTTTTTAAATATATCACAAACGACACTAAACAAAATTCGGAACCAGCTCATTTTAGCCAATAGCACGAAAGATAACAAATACTGATTGCTCAGGAAATATTATATCGTCTCCGTAAATCATTTATCATTTCATTTCCACCAAAGAAGAACTTCACCTTTTATAATCATCTGGCTTTTCTGGCATTATTTTTTCATGGCGCATATATTAATTGTATTGCATTACATCCTTGTTATAAATAACTTTGTGCTTGTTTGCCTGACTGCGTTCAAAGTCACTTGTTACAAGCACACAATGATGAATGCGGGGTGTAAGTTGCGATAAGTGAATATTTACTGTTGTTCTGGCTTTTAAGGAGCATAGTGACAGCAAGTTAAGTTATTGTGAGTCGGGGTTAATGCCTCGAGAGGAGCGGGCGGTGGGTGAGCGATTTTCTCCTTTCCTCGTGCCATCACCCCTCCCCTGGCTTATCTCGTGCCCTTCTCCTTAAGCATCTGATCGTTTCCTCAGCGCGCCGCCTCGGAGTCGTTTCCCCCGTTTCGATGGTTACGACCTTTTTAATGAATAATCCTCGGGGGTCGTTCACTTGAGTCCCTCTGGCAATACTGCTCCCGGAGAAGCCTTCTAGAGCTTTCTTGTCGCTCCTCTCGATGAATAAAATATCATAAAAATGCTTCTGCCGTAAGATAACATTGATGTGAATGAATTTAGGGGCTAAAGTGGAGCTATCCTGCCGCTGGGATTATTTAAACACTATAATTATGCGTGATCATTTCTCTACCATCGGCTTGATCAGCATTTGAACGGTCTAACAAAGGTAGTTTCTGAACACTTTCCTCGTAACCTAAAGACCCTCATGAGAAAGTTAAATGAAATTGAAATGTAAAGGTCTCTTTCATTCTTGCATGTTTACCATATTAAAGGTTAAGTTTATATTTTATTATTTCTTAATGTGTTTCCCCATACAGATGTGTTTTTTCTTCTATAACGACATGTATTAACTTGGGCAAAACTAATCCATGTTACCACCCGACCGAATTTTCGACTTGTAACTATATTTTTAGTAATATTAATAATAATAATAATTGTATAGTGGTCTAATGTCCCGTACATCTCTCACCAGTGTAATGTGTAACTTTTATCATGATGACGACAGTGGCTTAATGAACCACTACCTCGTCTCCTGTGCTTCAATTTGTGTTGATGGAATGAATTTCTTCGGAGCCATCCTTACTGAAACTCTTCATGAAGGAAAATAGTCAAGTGGAGTAACTGGTAGCCCACCTAATCAAATTGTAGATCCGCAATAGTCTTGTCACTTCATATTTGTTTTGCATAGCCAGTAACGCTATTTTGTTTGCATATCAAACTATTTGAGCTGCGTCAGAATATAAGAATTAAATTAATGTAATTTTGTACAAATATTGCTATACATTATGATTTCCAGCTAAAAAGTTTTAGTTGCATAACTAATTGGTTACTAACATGGGCCTTACCTCTTGATTAAAATTTAAATTATCAATTCGGTTAATGTTGTGTGGTAATATTTTTAGTAATACTCTATTTTCATTTTTAAGTGGATCTGTTATTATTTTTTCTTATAATTTTATACATGTTGATTTTATATGTCTGTAAAAACACCACTCTCATAACGTCCACAATTTGTAATGCTGTCAATGTAAACAAAGATGTAATACCCTGCTGATGCTGTAAGTAGCGAAAAGCGTCACGAAAACAAGCAGGTGTCGAGGACTACGTACAACATTTAAAAAATTATCTCCGGCACTCATGAATCGTGAAATTCCCTGTTATTTTAATTAGTTGTGACGTTTTAATATGATTCCTTTTATTCACATCCAAACCCACCACCCCATGATTTGAATTTGGGGTTTACGCCCTTTATAAAACTATTCCAGCTTTGAGCAGTTTCGCACTCTGTACTTTGGTGACACCGAAGGGTGCCGTTCAAAATCTCAGTGAGAGTAATTTTAATGTTACTGCGTGTTTAACTTTTTTTAAGGACCGCGTAAAAGCTCAACCACGTCAGTCGGAATGGAGTTCACCTGTTGACCCCTCGTTGCCTTCCCTTAAGAGGAAGCAAAATCCAGCGTAGGCGCTGTGTAGTTCCTTTTACTCCTTCTCTCCCTATCGTACTTACCCCAATTAAACGTCCCCTTAGCCTCTAGGGAGCTACAAACTCATTCTTCGTTACCTCCCTTGAATACTGCAACTTTCCCCTCGGTCTGAAGATCGTAATTCCTTGTAGTCCTCAGTTGAGTGCTGTGTCTAAATGCGTTTTTGAAACTTCTTGAATCTTATTACCGCCACGTGTCCGCAGGCCGTAATTATATCGTAATTTTTAGGTAATAATTTTATATGATAGAATTGCATATGCCAGTGTTATTTAATCATTTATGTGTACGATTAACCTTGCTGTAGTCGGTGTTGTCCTCCTGACCTAGGTGTCTACAACTTAACTGGATCGAAGCCTATTTGTTTGTGTAACATTTAGGCTTGTCCTTGTTGAGGAATCCTTATGTTTTATGGCTGATTTATGTCATATCCCAATTTCGACTACATCGTTATGTAACTGCATGGTTTTTAGCATAATCCTTTCCCTTAGGAAGTGTAATTGATATTTGAAAGCTTGAATCAGAATCGAACGTTGTCGTAGCTGATTTTAGGGCGTTATGTTTAAGGAGGCTGATAGTAAAATGACTCTCGAATTCTCTGTTGTCTGTTGCTGTCAACGTCCATGCGTCGCTCCCATTAATAATTTCACGGGTTCATTGTGCGAGTATTCGTGAAAGATTTCTCGTAAGAAAATTAATTTTTATTGATTTATACGAATTATTGGCCATAAAATATGTCCAAATTCGGAGTCATTAACGCGAGGAACTCAAAAAATTATACATATGTTGAATTAATCGATTCAAATTGGCTTCCTTAGTCCTTTTACTTTCCCGCCGGCTAATTTTTCTCGGGTATATTGTCTCAATCATTCATCTATTTTACCAAAATAGAAAGCGGTATTCCCTTCAAATTCCACTCAGCACGTGCCTCTCGAGAGGGTGTATTTCTTATTACTCTGAAAGATTTTCTCATAAGCTAGACGCTCTCCTTAGGCGGGATTTTCCTCATGCCCTATCTTCATCCTCCAGCTTCTCCATGCGAGCCCCATATGCTAAGCAAAAATTCTGCTCTTGCTCCCCCTCATCTGTTTATACACTCGCTATACTAGCGCTCATCTCATTTGCTGTGCGGTAGCGACAGGAGTGTGTATTATGTTTCGTAATTTGTTTTGGCCCTGCCGAAAGCCTTCAAGATCCGTCTCCGGAGAATTGTCCTGCGGATAGGGATGTTAGGTTGGGAGGGGGGGGGGGGGGTTGCGAAATGTTGGGTGATGGAGTTTATGGGTCGGTGGGACCTTGAGGGATGAGCGGGTGTCCCCTTGCGCCTGCAAATTGCTTGCGTGCGGAGGGTCGGGAATGGGATTTTTACGGCAGTTGTGCGCGCGGACGGGGGTGCGTGAGACATTAGACTCAGGTTCCTGTTTCGTCGTCGTCGTCGTCGCATTGGGCCTTGGGCCTCGGAAATGCTGTAGAATGGAGAAGTCGACAGAAAAGGACGCCCCCCGCCCCTCCTGTTTTCCTGCATTTGATAGCTTTAGTCGGCTTTTAGGTCCGTGTTGGTCGCTAAGAGTAGCGGAGCCTTAAAAACTAAGGTAACTCGGGGAGAATTTTTAACGGTGAGAGAGAGCGACGTAGGGACGGAGATTTCTTCTTGTTTGTTTTAGGAATTTTCTTGATATTCCTTCAGTTTTTCAATTAAGTTTTGTTTTCTTTGAATCGTTAGTACACAATCGCTGTCTCCGCTATAATTTTTACTGTTATGAGAAAACGACGTGGAGGCGGAGATTTCCTATTTGTTTTAGCAATTGTCTTGAATATTGCTTCAGTTTTTCAACTAAGTTTCGATTTTCTTTGAAATCTTAGCACACGCTGTCTCCACCATAGAATCTGTCTCTGAAGGAATTTCTTTCTTCAAACCATTAGCCATATTTATCATAGGTATCCATGAAAGCCTGATACGTGTGGAAATGTGTGATATTTTCCAAAAATGAAGTAAAACTTTTTTCAACGTATGATGAGGGTGAAATTCGCCATGAAATAATACTTTGACTTAGCCGGATTTCGAACCCGTATCTCCCGATATTTGAATCCCGGGTCTCCCAAAGTATTTTTTCATTGCTTATTTCACCCTAGGCGTTTATTGGAACTCGTGCGCATGGTTGTGTACAAAATATTTGTTTCGTGTAGAGACCCCGCCACTACGCCGATGCCTTCATTCTGATGTAAGAATTCTTCTTGCATCCTCAGAATCCACAGTCTTCATTGGTCACCAATCATTCTATGTGCAAGTTTTTTTTCTTGTTTACTTATTATCAAGTCTGCCCTTTCAATATTTTAATCTTCCTGAAGATAACTCTTTGGTTGAAAGTTTCATCCGTCAATGAGGTGTTTTATAGATTTTTGGAGCGCATAATTCCACACCAATACTTCATGTTTGCGCTCAATTTGGTTGACATTTTCGTTAATTTTGAATCTCCTTTTTTCGATTCGTTTATTAAGTCTAGTTATTTACCATTGAAAGACACTCATTCCACTACTCTCTTATTGTTGATCTCCATCTCCAACTTTTTTTTAACCCATTGCGAGCTCGTTAGCGTGATTGATTCACATGCCTCTAGTACCCAATGAAAACTTCAAAAGAATGTATTTACAAAACAGCTTTTTCCTTTCTAGCACTGAAGCGGAATGTTTTAATTTTCCTACGAGTAACCCGAAATTTACCGAAAAGCGAACTCCAGACTTTCGGGGTTGTGTGGAGCTTTGGAGGTGGAATTGATCGCTTGCCCAGAGATCGTAAATGGAGCTCTTTTATGTTTGTTTTCGAGCTCAGCTTCGGGCGGCTGACGGCATGCTGCGTACGATCGCGGACGGACGTGCGTGAGGAAACAAAAGCGTTAAGATGTTCTTTGCTGGTGGCGTTTTGATATCTCGGGAGGCTCTTGCTTGTTTGAATGGGTCCATTGTACGTCGTCGCTTTTTACTCGTTCTGCGCGATTTTCACTCCTTTTCCTCGCTTCATTATATTCAGAAACGCCACTCTAGTGGAGATGGCTTTTTTCCTCCGTGGGAATTAAAGAGAAGGGTGAGAGAGGATACGGAGGGGCTGCAATGTGGCTGACCTTTTGGCCCACTTCGGAGCTCGGGGTGGCTCCTTCCATCCCTTCAAATCTCTCGGTAGAGGGTGGCTTTCGATATTTTTCTAGCACCCTGCTATCTTGGCCGATATGATGATTTACCCTGCAGAAGAATGTAAAGGTTGATTTCATTTTCGTGCCGCGACATTGTCTCTTCTATTCAGGGGAGCACACATTATTCCCATCCGGATTTCTAAATAAATGTGCACGCAAAAATTTAAAGTTTGTCCTACGAATGGATCGATGGTTTAGAATTTATTCTTATAGGGACTTCCCTTTGGGTTTGCCGTGTAAACTATTCCAACGTTACGATATCGCAGCTTGCCATTAATATTTTTTTCAGTATGCCACTATCAGGCAAACCATGATCATAACATCGATGTATCTGCGGCTTTGAACTGAAAACATTATGTACGCACTCGTTATCGTTGTAGTTCGGAAGATGGGTCGGTGGTGAACCCGCTATCACCCCGTATCACTCCTGACAATTTGAAATCTTCCATTTTTAAGAAACCTTTCACTTTGTGGTACAAGAATAACCTCTTAGAGACATATAATCTGGGAACGTGAGCCTGCGATGTATTTGTTTTCTCAATATAGCATTTCCACTGCGTCACGCTTAATTTTTATTTTTGTATTTATGATATTATCTCTGTCAGCATATTCTCGCGAGCCGC